>NC_077224.1:19837727-20031727 GCF_024763615.1 Phlebotomus papatasi
AACCCAATTTTATCGCCTTTAATATAATTTTCTTTTGCAATTTAGGAAACTTAGTGCCAAAAAGCAATGTGATATGGTGATAAAATATGGGTAAAGAAAGTTAGCAATTTATCACATATTCCGTAATGGGTATAAGGTACCATACTAGAGAATGGGAAAATGGCCAAGAGTAGAATGGTGCGAGGACATGAAACTTGGGAGAAAATTTTCCCACCATTTTCCCGGAGAATTCATCCCTTCAGCTATTTGATGCACTTATCCACCCTCATTTATCCCATTACGTGTTTGCCTACGCTTTTAGTTTATGTAAACACATTAAAATTGTCCATTTCTGACACTTCAGCCTCCTCATCTCATTCCCCATTTTGGCATGTTAGAAAGCTTTTCTGAGCCAGAGAAATTTCGGTGGGGAGGGAATGGGGAAGAGAGAAATTTGATGAGGATTGAAGGTATAACAGAGTGGCCCAATGATTGCCCAATCAATTGAATATTAAATTTTGATTTATTGAAATTGCTTGGTAATTTTTTGCACTCAAGTGAAAAATTGGATGAAAGAAAAACACATCATTTTCTTTTTGGGAAGACCTATGCCAAGGGGGAAGAAGATGAAAATTCACTTGAGACACTCGTACCCCCCAATCCCAGAGAGGCTTTTCGCATTCATCCCCTAACTCACTGGATTTTGCTTTACCTTCTCAAAAAAGGGGATGGAATATAGGGCCAGAAAGAAAGAAAAAAAAACCGCCGCGCGAAGGGAAAGTGCAAACAAGGATGGCATAAAGTATAAATTTATATTAAACGTCGAAATGGATCCTCTGACAACTCATAAATATTTTTCCGGTCTACCTATTTGACGTTGAGATTAATTCTTTTTCGCGCTGTGGGCGAAGGTAAAAGCTCCACACCATCCCCCAGCTCAGCAGCAGTAAAAAAAAGCTCCCAGAGATTAAACTCTCTTCACACACATACATACGCATTTATATGCCGTGAATAAAAAAGCTCATGGTAGAGCGTCAATTTTTTCTCACCTCAACTCCCGCGCGTTATGAATTTTCATAATAAATTAGGTGTATTAAATTGAAAAGGCAAGTGACGAATATTTCATTTGGTTGGATGCTATGCCTAAATTAAGGTATGAGATGTTGGGCAACCCAAAAAAAAAAAATAACGGCCATCTGACAGGATTGTGACTGAAATGAAGAGAAATTTTCATCTGTCCCCAAAAGAAGTGTATCATCTGTGGGCAAAATATGTACGTGAAAAAATTCACGGAAGATATCATTTTCCGTCGTCAAACATAATTGAAAAGTACTGTTTAAGTTTCTGGTGATGTGCGGCATGAAAGACGAAGAGGCGTAGAGAAACTCTGAAATTTGACAAGCATCTTTTGAGAAGTAAAGTTTTAAGTAAAACCACATAAATGCAATGAAGAATAAGACGATGTGAATTGTAAGTACTCTTCATTGGCTTTGACTTTGTTTGAACTCTGCACGTGTAGAGTTGAGTTTTGCAAAGTTTTTCGATGGCAAAAAATTAAAAATTTAAAGATATGCCAACATACGAAGCATAGAAGATCATTCTTAAATTACCCAATTTCCTGTAATATGCACTGCTCCGCAGATATTGCATTTTTTTCAATATTGCAGCTATGAAGAATATGCCCGTGAAGGCAACCATTATGACAGAAAATAGAATTTTTACGGATACTTCAGTAACAGAGGTTAGGCAACAAATAAATGCAATTTCTTGAATGCCGTAAATGCAGGTAATTTTGCAGTCCGGAAGTGACTACGCCCTTGCTTTTCGCAAATATAATAATAATGGTGGCAACATTCCATTAAGGAACTTAGGACTTCCCGCAAGTGGAGTTCGGAACATCTATTATTATTTTTTCTTGTACGGGATGAGGTTGTTAGTCCCATGCCCATGGTAATCAAGTGTGAAGCTCACTGGATGCAATTCGAACATCTTTAACGCCAGAAAAATTCCTGGTGACCTAAAGGGGATTCGAACCCGGGACACTTGCATTACAGAGCGAGTGCTCTACCACTTGACCCATTGAGTGCCCCTGTTTTTCGTAAGATTTCCTTTAATTCTAGTGCTTAAGGGTGTCCAGTAAGTATACGGACACTTAAGAATGATTCAAAGACCATCTTTAGATACTTAAATTGAAGAAAAGTTTATGAAAATCAGGAGTGCAAAGTCACCCTTTAAATGCAAAGTCACCCACATCTACAGTAGGTTAAGATATAGTCATACTGCTACATCTGAGCTGAGGGAGGAAGACGACGAGGGCTAGATCACAACTAGTTAAGATTCTTGCACTGAGAGAAATCCGTAAAAGTTAAAATAACATTCCGGAAATGTTTATTTTACCCTGCATTATTGATCCGAAATCGGTGTGAATATTACCCTTTTTAGGTGTATTAGGGGTTAAAGTTACCCTTTTTCATGTTAATTTTACCCTTAAAAAGATGTAAAATTAACATTAAAAAATGTTGATATATTTTTACACCTAAAAAGTGTTAAAGTTATGAGGAAAAAAGTTAATCGCACCCTCTTTTTTTATCAGTTTAAGCTTAATATGGTATTTTTGGTAAAGGATTGTGTGTCATAGTTTGTTGTGTTATCTTTTCGACAAAAGAAAGATCGTATTGTCAGGCTACTTTTACTCTTTACTAACATAATTTGTTCGAATTCCATTCCTGTTGTTAGGAGACAGTTGGTATTACATTAAGAAATCATAGTGATAGGACAACATTAAGAAAAAAATGAGTTGAATTAGCTAATTCAATTAAGTATTAAATTGTCTAAGCATCTTAACGCTCAAAATTTTTCCAATTCTATCAATGAATTCTTTCAAGTCCGAATTAGGCGCTATACTAAGACTCATTAAGAAATTCTATATTGATTTGAAGGGACTTTTCTTGTGAGAATAGTCTATCCAAGATTGAAACCAGTAGGGTAAGATGGGCTAATTTGGAATCATGTCTATTTTGGAATTCTAAAATTTACTGATTGTTTCAGATGGTCAAAGAGAAAAAGAAAACCATGAAGAAGCACAAGGCATTTGGGAGTATTTCTTCGTTGTTTTTTCCTCTTGCGATCTAAAACGGTTAGGAAATCTCAAAGTTCCAAATTAGACATCATTCCAAATTAGCCCTTACCCTAAGATGGCATCTGTATGAGTAAAAGCTGTTCTGCAAAATGCTCAAACCAGCGTTGTTAGGGTTAGATTTCTATTCAAGGAGGGGGGATTAGCAACTAGCAGTTCACGCTCCATATTCCCCGTTAGCATGCTTCTGACTATACCTTCCCCGAATGTGATATATCGGCACTTTGGTTATTAACCCATTCGTACCCATCGATTAATATATTAATCAAAAAATAGACGATTTTTGATAATTTATTTCTGCGCAATTGATGTCCAAATTTCTGTCGGGAATGGATTTTTCGTAACTTTGGTCTTTCAATTACTTCGAAAAAATAGTCCGACAGCGATGGAAAAACATTTTGTTGTTTTTTCTCGCTTCGTGGAAAGTCATGCAAAATTTTTTCTCAAAATGGCGAACGGAAAATACGACATGCTGTCGAATTTCTTAAAAATGACCTCCATCCTCTTTCCTGATTTGAATTTTGATTGCTAATTTTTGTTCTTAGATAGTTACTCTATCTTAATCAAAAGAGTTTGTAATTAATTAATGTACAGAATTTAAATTCAGTGACCGTTAAGGCGCGTGTTTGACAAGGGTTCCCCGCGCCCCCATGATAGATATTTTTTTTATTTTCAAAAAAAAAATCATCTATTAGTCTGTATGAAACTTATTCCAAAATATGAACAATCTATTTCAAGTATTTCTGGTACATTGACTGAATAGGTTAATTGTGCTAAATGTGTCGTTTACAATAAATTCAGATATAATGCAAATTCAGTGAGCACAGTTGCTGTTCCATATTATAGCTAATAGTGTTGTTCACATGAAGTATATGTTTTAGTGCAAATATCTTATTTGGCGCCTTACTTTTGCATTTTTCATAATATTGTACCACTTAACCCTAAATATTCTTTGAAAATATGACCCATAAATGTCTGCTTAACTCCTCCCTTAGGCCAAAAATGGGTTTAAGCAAAATGTAACTTACGGAAGCATCCGAAGATAATTTTTGGGTGTGAATGTAGGTGAAGTAAAAACATTTAATGTGCAGAAAATATGATTATTAACGCAATCAATTTGGAAATTCACCAAGAAACTCTCGGCATTGGGTGCACCATTGTGGGGTATGGGGAGAGTACCAAGAAACACTTACACCATATTAGTGCCAGTACATTAACTGAATAAAATATTGACGATGGTGGGATGAGATATTCAATTTTAAGCACTACGAAGAGACTACCCAACTTCAATGTTCTATCCCTCATTTCTTAGTAAGGGCATCGCGATTTTTTTTCCATAAGGTCTATTGGACGTGGTAAAGTTGTTCTTTCGGCAATTTCTCAACGAAACAAATTTCTGATAATTCTGGCAATTTTACACGGTAGCTTTCACTTTGCTCTTGCGACGACGACGTTGGTGAAAAAGAAGGTATATGTATGAGGGTAAAATCTGACTACAGGGGAAGGAGTATGAGTGAAAAATTTCGCGCTCTTTGCATAATTTTATGTTTTCTTCATAAAAACTCGCACCCTCGGCAATTTGCGTCTCTTAAGCCTCCAAGAGAAAAATGTATACATATATACAACATGAGATAGTCATTAAATCTTGCGTATATATGAAAGTTTATTGGGCAATCTTTCAGGTGAGATATAACATGAAAAACATGAGCTTTTATGTCAACGCGATAAGATGGTATGAACTATTATCAAAATAATGTTGGTAATGAATGCATAATAGAGTCACTCAAAATGATAAACACTTTAACATCTTAAAATGTTATATGCAGATTTTGAATCATTCAGCATAAATTAGACATTTGAGGCTTAAAATTTTGCATGAGAACTCTTACACCGAATGAACAGAATTTTTTACTAACTTTTCAATGGAATTTCCATTACCTTTGCTTCTGGGGAATATCTTTTGAATATTACCAAACTGCACTAAATACTTCAAACATTCCTTATTTATTGATATATTCAATCGGGCAAACACAATATAATCGTAATAAGCTCTTCAATATAATCTCGCATTCAAACAACCAATATATATGTTTAATATTATATATAGCAAACCTCATATCGTAAATGGTATGCACAGAACAATTTCTAATACTGAAGGATAAAGGAGGTGTTCAAATACAAACCCCAATGAGACACATCATTATTCAATGCAAATTGGTTGCATATATTATATATATTTAAAGAGAAGGAGTAACTTGAAAAACACATTAAACGTGTGGGTATTACACCATTTGATTCTTGAGATTTCCTACTTAGACACCAAATGCGTTATTGACTTAGAAATCTTTTACTAAGCTATCTCCAATTCTGTGGATTTATATTGAAAATTCAGGATTTAAAAGCATAGGATGGATGGGCAGGATAGCTCTCTTAAAATTATTCAGTGGCGTTCCACGAAGCTATCTCTACTGTCCTACTCCTGGGCGATGTCTTAAAATTTGACCAATGCAAGTATAGGCCACGCCCCCTTACCCATGTCGTTAAAAAATACCATATCCTTATTTATCCATCTTTTCACAAATAAAAAGGTCTCTATGAGATTTATAGATTTTAAGACAAATTTATAATCTATGGGCCTAAAACAGACTTAAGTTGATGCTCGAGAATATTCAGCCTGCAAAATTTGGCAGTAGATGTTTAGGTAAAGAAAATGTATGCAGATGACCTGTGAATGATGATCCTAAAGCCAGCTTTAGACTGAAAGGTTAGTTTGGTTCTTGATCAGGCATGTGGCAAGTTAATTTTTTTATATGGAGCTATTTGAAGCCAATTTCCTAAATTGATCTCGGACTCAGCTCACAGTGCTCCGAGGAAAAAATGTATTTAAACAAAAATTTAGTATATTTATCCCTCCATACGGTAAGGTATCTTATAATACGGAAAAACTTCTCACTTTTTAGATATTTAGCGTAACTGTCGCGAGTGCAAAAAAAATCCAATATAAATTTAAATCTAAATATGAGAAAGTGGCTTCAAATTTCAGGAAACTTGCCGGGGGTGTGTTCTTGATGGTCTCAATCAACCAATTACTGGTCTTAACCTGACTCAGGATCTGCTCCTATTCGAGCCTGTTACGCGCCACTATTCTACAATTCCGCACTCTTAACGGGCTGGCGTCTTGGCTGACCCCTAAAAATTTTCCAGGCTGAGTCGTTTTAATCCTTGCAAACTAGATAGCCAGTCCACCGGAGCCTATTGAAGCGTATTTACTTGACGAAAGTTACCTTTCGGTGGCGCTGAATGTATACCTACTTGGTGTCAACAGCGTTGTTGAATCCATACTCAAGCTATCTATACTGAGAAAAAAGAGAGGGTGCGATTAGTTTTTTTTCCTCAGAACTTTAACACTTTAGGTGTAACATTTTTTAATGTTAATTTTACACCTTTTTAAGGGTAAAATTAACATACAAAGGGGCAACTTTAACCCCTAATACACCTAAAAAGGGTAATATTCACACCGATTTTGGATCAATACTGCAGGGTAACATTTCCGGAATGTTATTTTAACTTTTTCGGATTTCTCTCAGTCAGTGTAGTACGGATAAGGTTGAAACGGCAATTCGTCAGAAATTTTACTGATTTTTCAAAATCTAATAAATCGATTGCTTTTAATATCCAATCTCAAACAACAATTTAATTTAAACAAAAATTTTGCATGTTAAAACATATGATATAGACGCACTTACGATTTAAGTTTCGGACTAATCTGTTTTTCGTCTTAAGCCGAACAATGGCTTAGTTAATGGGAAACTGATGGAAATTTGGTTAAATCATTATTATTTTGATTATAATTACGTTAAGTCCTCTTTAGGCTTAAGTCATAAGTGTATCTAGGGCATAATAATTACGTCTGAAGATTGTATAAGCCCAGGGACATGACGTTTCCTATGTTTCTAGCGTGCCGTAAAAACTTTGGAGTTTATTAGGTGTTTTCTGTCATTGTGGAATGAATTAATAAAAAATACAAATACAAAATAAGAGCCAACTTAATACCGAATAGGCAACCGAAAACCCCAAATTAGCAACATACGTAGTTTCGGAGATATCTCGTGAAATGTGTACGAAAACAGTAAAAAATTGACAATAAAAATGGTCACATTTTTCAGAGCTAATGTCACCCCCCTGTATAAGCCCTTAGTGTATGACTGTTTGGCTTAAATTATTTACTTATATTTTAATTTCATTTTTTTATTAATGTACCTTTTTCTAATGCTGAATATCCGATTTTGAGTTGGAACCATTTCATTTCGATAACAGATATTTAGATAACAATTATTTTGTAACTAATTTCAATATTAACATAACTTTTATATATTTCTCTGAAGAGAATGCAAAATTGATTCACGTTGACGATGAAGATTCATTCCGGCAGTGTTTCTTGACAATTTTCCTCCTTTTAATTTCTTCTAACTATGGCAAGTGAACCTAAATCGTGAATTATCAAAAAAAAAAAAACAGAATTTTCTTTGTTATTTATGATTACTTTTATATGTATTACCATTAACAACTTCAGAAATGTGCAAACTCACGATTGGCTTCTCAAATGACATAAACTCAAAATACAGCCGGTTTAATTTAAGTTGGTTGCATAGTTTTGATAATTTTGAGTAACTTTTGAAATGAGGCAACAAACTTTTGACGCATGAAAAATGAAAAACTTTTGTAAATCAATTACTTTTTATATGAAATAAAATGAAATAATTTTTTTTCGATATCTATACGTATTACAGGTAACTAATTTGCAAAAAGAAAAATTTTAAAAAGTATTTTTTTAAAATAATATTTTGTAATATTTTGTATGTATGTATGTATTAAGCTATCGATTGAGGCATCGGGTAATTCTGCTGTTTTCACCTAGCCGATATTCGACTGATCAGTCACATATTTCCTAAAAAAAATAGTCAGATTCATTAAAAGATTATGGGAGAAATACGAAGAGTTTGAAGCTAGAGTGTGTGCGAAGCCTGAAAAGCTTCCTTTACGAGAAAATTTGCCGATTAGATTAGAGTATCAAGCTCATTTTAGGTATTCAGTGAAATGTTTTTCCCTATGACAATCCCTTTTCCCAAAAACATTTCTAGATTATCATGAAGAAACACTCTGCGACTGTCTTCTGTGGAAAAAATTCAAACCATGAATCATTATGCAAGTTAAGGGAGTAAAACAACTTCTCAAGGGGGATGAAAAATGATAATTGTTTTAGCAAGAGCAACAAAAAAGAACTTCTCCATTTAGTCCAAAAGAGTGAAAGTGATATTAATTTGTGTTTTTGACTACAAGAAGGTCTGAAAGCGGAAAATCTGTGGCTTTTCTGGTAGGGGGTTGCAGGGGGATGGGTGCTTAAGAGGAATGGTTTTTGGAGTCCAAAACACATGGGCCACGTAATGGTATTTTGCAAATAACCTTCCCGTATTATCAAATAATCCACAAGAATGTCTATTTTAGTAGTTCGCTATAAATTAAATATATTGGAGACATTTATCAGAGAGCCTCGCCATGGGGTGTAAATTTATATTTAGTGTCTGGGTGCTCAACATAGCTGGGAGTGTGGTATGCTGAATGTTTCTCTTATGGTAGGGTGGGTGTAGGCCCTCTTTGTTGAGACTCCGAAGAGAGAGACCATCATTATAATTGTCTCTCGTGGCGAAAACTATGCAGAAGGGACGATGTCTGAAGGTTGCGGTGGACTCGCTTCTTGTAACAATATTTGTTTAGATTACCAAAAAGGGATTTTCGAGACCGCTTTTCCCTTTAGCATCAAAATTACACACAAACAATTCATGCCAACTTTCCAACATTTTGTTTAGACAAACATTTCACTTTTCGCAAAACTATCAAGAATATGGAAATTTCATTATGGTCTTATGATAATATTCTCTAGCATTTACAATAAATGCCACTTGTAACAATGGACAAAATGGGCGAGACATAATAGTGTGAGGGAAAATAAAATAAACTTCTGCTAAGGGTGAATTTGGGACATGATTAAAGACAACTTGCTTCGTCTCCGGGGGTTAAATGGGTTACAAGAGTATATGGTGAATTAATTTTTCGACGACCTTTTCTCCCGAAAACACATAGTACTATTGTTTTTCCAACAAAAGTCACAACTAATAAAGAAAGGCAAATGGTAGGAGTCTTATAAAGAATTGAAAAGCACTTAATTACAATTGCATACTTTTAATTTGGTTAAAAGATAATACACAATCCGAAAATTCGGGAGCTTTTTTTTGCACAGAGAAAGATCAAAGAGCTTTTTTGTAGACGCATTCCTAAAATTCATAAATTTTTTAACCTATCCCCTATTCATATGGATTATTCTTTTTTAAAATCACTGCACAGTAAAAAAAACAATTACAATGATAATCATTGGTTTGATTTTTTACTATGATTACTCTTGTAAAGTTACACAAATATGTATTTCAGCAAAACGTGTAATTTGAAAATGTGTAATTTAAATTTTATGTAATGGTAAATTGTGTAAGTAACTGCGAATGATTACACAATTGTGTATATATTCTTTTGTAGAGAATAAAATTGTGAAAATCAAGAAAGGTTCAGTGTCTCCGTCTATTTCCTGCTACATTCTGTCGAACCGAAATTCTTCTGATACATATTCTTACCTATTTCGTGTAAAATTGCACAGTTTTCAGACAAAATGTGTACAAATTACACAGTTTTCAGACGAAATGTGTATAAATTACAATATGTATCAGTACACACGATTACATGTTTATGTAATATTCAGAATGAAAATCATGGTAATGTAGCTGATTTTTTTTACTGTGTGCTTTCTGTTCATAGAGCAATAATTAAGTTAGAAACAAAATGAGCAAGTTTACAACACTGAGAATAGAAGAGGGTAAAATTAACTTTTTTCATAATAAAACTTACACTTTTGAAAGGATAAGTTTTTGTTCATAAGGGTAACTGTAACCCCTGTTGTACACATGAAAAGGTAATAGTTACACCAGCTTCGGATAATGGTATGACCTTAGTAATGACCAAAAGAGTAAAATTGACATTGATTGCCAGAATATTATTTTAGAATTAGGCGAGGCAGGGGGGGGGGGGGCTTCCGTGATGCAATTGGTAAGAGCATATGACTCTCGAGCGGTGTAACTGTCGCGGTTGTGACTTCGAGTCCTGGGGATGAGTTCTGAAATTCATGAGTTTTTTACGTAAAAAAAATCACAGCTCTTAGTTTGTTTATTGTATTCGTAAATCTTTCACAAAAAGTGTCATATTAATCACTTACAGCACCTAATAATTCACATGATAGTTCTTGCGAAAGTTTCACAAAACCCTTACTTAAGATGATGTCAGTGCCGTGAATTTTTCACGTGAATAACTCACCATCTCAGAATCTGATCGGTACAAATGATTACTAAGCATTTTCAGATTTTTTTTCAGTAAACGGTAATCGAGATGTGAAAGTGAACAAATGCTTATCATTATAATGTTATCATTGTATATTTTTTAACGTTGTAAATTTTCCAAATGAAATTCATCCCTTGAGCAGCGTACGCGTGTTTAATTTTAATGAATTGTAAACAATTAAAATTTTAAAGCCACTTCATCACGGTTTTTTTTTGTGGTAAAATAAAACATTCAAGCCCAAAGATTGAATGGATATGTAAATAGGAATGTTTTTAATGTAAGATACTGTTCAAATCAACAATAAAAAATTGACTTATGTTAGACGAAAAGCCACGATAAGCGTAAAATCCCTCTGCTGTGGCTTACCCATAGAGTTTCTACCATAACGGTATGTCCCACACGAGCATAGCGTGCACCTCGAGGCGAGATATTCGCTCATTGCTCGGCCAGTCACTCAGTATGTGATGAGTGCCCAGGCAGTGCAGTGGAGTCTGAGGGTCGTTCCTCAGGTGCTCGTGAACTTAAGCCTCGATCTCACTGATTTCGGTTAACAAATCAGAAGAATGGGATCGCAACCTAGCCCGCGTGAGTGTAGTGAATCACGTGATAGTGAAAAGTGAGTGAAAAAGCCGGAAAATTGGGTAAAATGAGCTTGAAACGCCGGCGTGTGCGAGAGAATGTTCAGGAACATTCTCCAATTCTTGGAAAAGAAGCACACAAAGGCCGGTTTTCAAAGGAATTTTTGCCCAAAGTACGGCTGAAAAGTGCTGGGAAAGTGCTTGAGAGGGCTCGAAGAGGGGCTCAGATGCGCCCCAGAGAAGCCCAAGTGCATCCCATGTGAGAAAAGTGCAAGAAAAGCCGTGGAAAGACGGTGGAAGCAGAGCGTCGCAGCTGAAGGAGAGAAAGAGAGCATCTCTTCGGGGGATTTTCATCGAGGAAAATCCGCGAAAGCAGCGATCATCGGCATTCGTGATCGGTGGAAATAGGTAAAAGAATATTAAGGGGAAATTGTTGTATTAATTTTTCCCTGAAAAGCCGCATTTTCCATGATTTTTCCCCATGAAATTGAATGCATTTTTGTGTGAATGGCCGGCCATGTGAGTGTGAATGAGAGTGAGAGAGAGGCGTTTTACAGTTCTCTTTCCAGAATGTTCCAGCTACAGCGTGTGCAAAACAAGTTGCTGCTGGTGAGTGCACACATTTATTTTATTTGTATTTATTGAGTGAAATGCTGAGTGAGGCTCGAAGAGAATGCACTGAGAGAAAATTGTGCCGCAAAATGCTGCGAGAAAAAAAGGTAGAATTTTTAAGGATTTATTTGCGAGTTTCAGCATTTCACGGCCTCCTCAAATATTCTGAGAATTAAAAAAATAAATTTCGCAGTTGAATTAAATTGATTAGAAATCAAGAGTGTTGTTGTTGCGGAAAAATAATAGAAACACTCAGAAAAATCGATGCAACTTTATAACACTGAGAAAAATCAGATTTTTGCGAATGTTATTTTCAATGAATTGTAAATAAATTGTGAGTGTTTGTTGTCGCAGTAAAGCAAAAGAAAACACTCAGAAAAATTAATTTTAATACAATAAGCAGAAAAAAATAATCAAAAAAAAATTTTATTGAATTCAATTTAAAATGAATTATTAATTGGTTATGCTTCTTGCTTAAATTAAGCATAAGTACATCACGGAGAAATCGATGATACGCGAATGAAAATTTGAAAGCCATTTATAGAAATAAATAAAACGAAATTAATTGCACTAGAGAAAGAAAATATATTGATTTCAGATAAACTTTAGTTAAATTATAATTTTAGGCGGAGATCTTAATGATAACTTAATTTAATTGGCCGCCTAATGAATTTAACTGAAAGAATTTGAATCAGAGAAAATTTGTTTAAGTTTTCAGCTGAATTCCAGAACTTGTTCTTTATGCTCTAGTCGAAGAAAATTTGAAGGGAAATATTTTGTGATATTTCTTTATTCTATTTAAAACTGTTGCAGATTGATAATTAGGCCATGATGATTAATATTCCTGGTTGTCTTGGGTAAATTGTCCTTCCCAAGTTCTTGAAAACAAGTTCCTGGTAAAGTTTTTAAGATGACAGAACTTTGGAGATTGTCCTTTTACATATTTAAAAAAGGGAGGTGATCTTTGACGTGTTTTGTCCCCTGCTAACCAAGAAAAGGTGCCGAAATGATATCGAACCTTGTTCAGACTAAACTTGGAAATCTTTGAGTTTGAACCTGAGCCTTACTTATCTGAGCAGTTACTAAAATTATTCAGAATAAATTCTGAAGATGTCTGGGTTCCACAAAAGAGTCATTTTGTTTCTTTCTGGTTCAAAAGTGGTTTCTAGTCTCTTTCTAGTTATTTATGAAACAGATAGTTGTGCTAGAATTATCTCATTTCTGTCACCTAGACCTTTCAAGGTGTTGCTTAATTAGTGCGTGGGTTTGTCTGCTCGGTCAGACAGATAATTCATGGCAATGATGGGTCTTCGGAAGGAATCTTTTTGCCTCCACAGAAATTTAGAAAATGGTTGCCATTGTCCACAACATGAACCCAGAAACCTGAAGTTGAAATCTAGAACATGCAGAGTTATAATGGCTCCTCTAATTTATTAAAATGATGTGAGTCAGCTTCCCGATGAATAGATTGAGTTATACTTCCAGGTTCTAGATTTTATTGTCGCAGATTTCAGATGACATGAACTATGTTAAAAATAGTTGTTGTAGCTGAATGTCTTATGGGGTCCAAAATCAAAACCGGTATTTGAGTTTAAAACGTTTCCCTAAGAAATGAGATTCAGTCTCGGTAAAGTTAGTGGTTGGTGTTTCAAAGGCTTTGATGTTGAAAGCCGTATTTCACCCCGATTATAGATTAGTCCTTTGGCTTTCAAACTTAAGGAAGACCCCGAAGACCACAAAGTTGGTGAATATGATTTTCACTACTTTGAGAAATTTCCCTGCAATTGATCCATGTGTGAGGATTGCCCTGATGCAGTAATAGTCATAGATTCTCAGAACTGCTCTGTTTTTCAAGAGGCCATATGTTCGATTTCAATCATGCAGATGGCAACTTGATGTTCTGTTACGACAATTCGAATCCCTATTATCAATTGTTGACACTTATCGTCCTGAAAAGATGGACATTTGGGCCAATGGTTGGTAGGGTAGAATTACAAGGTAATGCATAGACATCAAGTGGTTATAGAAAGATAAAGTTTTGTTAATCTGCCCAAGTTCGAGAAATTGTTGTGTTGCCGTTTACCCAGTTGCGAGTATTATAAGCTCAAAGAAATCTGAGAAGTACCAAAGTGTTCGAGTTACGAGTGAGCTAGTGATCTTTTGCTAGACTTGATGACATAATTTGCCATTATTTAGACTTGTGGTCTAGAAATTCACATCTGTGTTTCAGATTGAAGCTTCTGTAAAGTCTGAGTTGGTTTGCTCCAGAATCATGACCCATAGTTAGCGAAGCAAATATTAAACGGTGATCAGGAATAGATACGCAGATAGGAAATAAGGGGAATTAGAAATAGTTCCATTAAAATTGATGAATTGAGATTTGTGTTGAAGTGGATTTCATCAATTGAGTACAGATCGTTCTCTGGTCTTGAACCATGCAGTTCTTAACCGATCAGAATAGAAGATAGATCGGGTTACAGCATATTCTAAAAGTAAATATCCAGAGTTCCAGAAGAAGTTCCACGATTTTGAGATTTAAGGTTTGATTGTCCAGAAAAGGTCCAGTTATTGCTATAAGAATTATTTTAATGTATTTTGAATATGTTGGTTGCTGTTAGACTTTCCTGATCGATATACTCGAACGATTGGAAGAGAGTTTTGTGGTCGAGTGTGTAATTCCAGAAAATGCAGAATAATCTAGGATATTCTTCAGAGGCATTAGTCAGACAGTGATTGGAATAGTACAATTTGACATACATCTCAGTGTTGACCCTGAATGTCGTACTTGCAGTTCTAGTTATAGGCAGATGGTAATCCTGTGACAAATTGAATGTCGAAAACTGGTTCCTGTTTACAAGTTGAAAAACTGATCTGAAAATGTTTGTAGACGTAAGAGGTCTACTTTAAAGCCCTATTGCAGTAAAAATGAATTCGTGTAGGTTGTATTCTCCATTGTTCTCCGAGGAATAAGATGGACAACGAATGGTCGTGGGGTTGTGTATTTCAGAGTACCACCAAGTTCCAGTTTAATTGTAACCTTGACACTGTTCCATTTTCGAGACCTCACTGGAAATGTTGCCCATAGGGATAACTTAAGATATTTTAGTTTGAATATGGCACTGCATTAAAGAAAATAATGGGAGGAGTCTGAAAACTAAAATAGAGAGAAGTTATTTATGCGTGTTCTTCAGTCTAACTGACTGTCTGCTGACGTGAAAGCTGTGCCCTGGTACAGATGATCTGAGATATTTTAGTTTTGATTCATCTTTGTGGCAAGGCAAACAGTCACAGAAGTTGGTGAACTAAAATCGGTTATGGTTATCTGTGGTTATCTTCCAGTTCTTATCCAGATTATGAAGTCCATTTGTGAGTATTAAAATGGCTTAGAGTTGATGATTAAATTCATCGAAATACAAATCAATAGCGAGAAGGGTTTTGATACAGGAAAAGAACATGGTTGTAGTTCAAAGAGAAGTGAAGTTTCAAAGTAATTCCTTTTCGCTGACCTATGGAATAATGGAAGTTCTGGTTAAGTACCAGTGAATGGTTGCTTTTCAGTTAACTCTGGCTGTTCCCCATTAATTGTTCTCTTTGGAGTGAAAAAACGATCGGACACAGATGAGAAGTACTTTATGTTTCGGTTTGGCTCTATGACAAGCTAAAAAGTTGTAGTAGTCAAGAAACCAAAGTATGGATGGGTTATCTGTGGTAGTATTTTTAGAATACGAATCTTCTGTCAAATCTTCTCTAATTTTGAATTTCATTGATGGGAACAACAGTTGCTTTCTTCAGTTGGTAATTCATTTGAATGAATGGTTAAGGCGAATCCTAGTGAAGAAAGTAGTAGTCTAGTTGATTTCCTTAAGAAAGGTCAATGAATTGTTTACGCAAGAGTTACCCGTCTTTGCGGAGAAAAGAAGGCTGTTCCAAGGCTATTTGAAATTATTTAAAATAATGAATTTGCTAAATGCAGACGAATTAAGAACTATATGCCCAAGAGGTGAAACTAGACAAGGTCAGAATGTCTAGGTGTTTTATTAAGGCAAAAACGAATTTCTGATTAAACATGAGTAACATGAGACTATGAGGTGATAATATGCTTACTTGAAGGTCTCGGCCTTAAAGTTAAATTAGATTGCAGTAAAATCGCAGTTGGGCAGATCTAAGGATCGGTTTCGAGTTTTCGTTCCAGATGCTGACTGACCGCTCGTTACTCCCATCTAGATGACATAACATCGTACGGATGGTAGAGCGGTAGCAGTTAGAGCGTAGTCAGGTATCGTATGGTGGCCACCGAACCGAACAGAAACACCGGATCAGAAGGAAGTCTAGACTACATGTTCCAGAGGACGTCCAACAAAATTGCGCAAGTGTCGAGCAAGTCACCTAAAGAAGCTCGATGGTGGATTCTGGTTAGAATTCACGGTCTATGCCAATCACAGTGATTTGGTGAGCGTCACGAGAATTTAGTTCGTTTCTCTCACGTACTATCATGCGAAAGATTGGTATAGATGGTTCCTCCTCGATACCCCCCCGGGTATAATAAAGAGGTGGACGCACTGGTTGTCTCATTGCATTGCGCAATGTCTGCCAGTGGATACATGTCTAGCGGCCTAATCCTTTACCCTTGCATTCTCCTAACACCGAGGACGGTGATTCATCAGGAATGGCCGATTGTTAGACGAAAAGCCACGATAAGCGTAAAATCCCTCTGCTGTGGCTTACCCATAGAGTTTCTACCATAACGGTATGTCCCACACGAGCATAGCGTGCACCTCGAGGCGAGATATTCGCTCATTGCTCGGCCAGTCACTCAGTATGTGACGAGTGCCCAGGCAGTGCAGTGGAGTCTGAGGGTCGTTCCTCAGGTGCTCGTGAACTTAAGCCTCGATCTCACTGATTTCGGTTAACACTTAGGACTTTGGAGCCTTTGAATTTTTTTTGAATGTGTCTGTCCCATTCTTTCGCACTTAAAATTGGATGAAACTAAATTGTTTTTATAATGATGTTTAAAAGAAGAAGAAGAGTGAAAAAGAGTGGGATTGTATGCAAAACTTTTGAGAAAGAAAGGGAAATGAATTTAGATTTCATGAAATTTTCCTGACCACATTGTTTAGCCATAATGGTTTCAGCACACCTTTTAGACGAGAAAAATTTCGTGAAAGTAAAATTCACATACTTTTTTCTTATAAACGTTTTGCATATCTCTATCTCACTTTTCCGTTTTCCTCACATAAAACTAGATTGAACTAAGTTTAATTTGGTGTGATGTTCAAAAGAAGAAGAAGAAGAGTGCAAAAGAGTAGGATAGACTTATGAAAACAGTTTGAGAAGGAAAAGGACGTGAATTTCGATTTCATGAAATTTTCTTAATCTAAAAGGTGTTCCATAACGATAAATCTTAGATATTATTTATACAAATTAGCCCCATTTTTATAAAATTTCGTATTTTACTTACCAAATTTAATTTTTAATGACTCCGGCATACCTAAATCTAAATTCACATCGCTGTGCTTTATAAACGTTTAGAATGTTTTAATTGAACTCTTTCGGGCAAGAAATGCGATTGAACTTAATTGAATTTTGTTGTTGTTCAAAAGACGAAGAAATGTGAAAAAATCAAAAAGATTGCGTTAGACATATGTAATACGATTAGAAAGAAAAGAGTTGTAAATTTCAATTTCATTAAATTGACTTTATATAAAAGACGTGCCGGAGCTATTACTGACCAAATTTAATTTCTTATACTTTCGGTATACCTTTTAGGACAGGAGATTTCGTTAAATCAAAATTTATCGGCCAAAATCTCGAAGATTAAAAATATGAAAGTCAAAATTCCGAAAGCCAAAATTCTGAATGGTCAAAAATCCTAATAGAGACAAAATTATTTAGAGGATAATGTTTAGAATAATTTCCCAAAATACAGAAAATTTCCCTTTGCTTCCAATATGGGTGCAATCATGGTAGTAGCTATGACACTTTTAAGACTTCAGGATTTTGATTTGTCGGGATTTTGGCTTTTCGGAATTTTAACCGATTTAGGATTGTGGCTTTTGGGATTTTGGTTTTTCAGGATTTTGATCGAAATCCGTTCATTTGGTAGGTTAACACATGCCTTTGCGCTGAGCAAATGGAACCCCTATTATGATTTTCTCCTTCTTCCAAAAGGAATTTTTGCAAATGAATTTCGTCTAACCCTCGCAAAGCTATTTCATATCAAAATTTTTCTCTGGACTAAGTATTTCTCTGATATGCTCTGAAAAACTACTAAGAGTAAATTTTTTTTGCCAACTGTTTGCATCAAGTTGAGCACGTGGTATGCTGAAAGACGAAATTCTTGCAAATTCTCTGCATATTTTTCTATATACAAATGTTACAGTGGCTCTTATTTTTTTTTTTTGCAAGTTTCATCCTCCCCTGTAAGAGAGAAGACATGAATTTTCTGTAACTTTTTCAGACACTGACAAACATAAAAAATTGAATGAGCCAAACACGCAACATTATTTTTTTTTCCAACAAAATCATTGTCACTAATTTTAGATTACAAACTTTTAGTCTCATTGTTGCTCTTTTTTCTGCCCATTAAACTTAATTGTTTCAATTCTTCTCTCTCTTTTGATACTTCCTCCTAAAATAGGCTTTCCTTTACTTTTACATGATTTTTTCTTGTCTTTTTTTTTAACTTGGAAAAATCACTGATATACACGCGATTTTGTTTGGTTAAATATAAAAAAAGACAGTGGTTTTCGCGTGTGAGAAGTTTTGTGCATTTGTGAGATTATGAAATATATCTTTCTGTTTTTCTCATTTTCTTTTGCACTATTTGCTGTATATGCCATATATATTTTACTATATTTGGTGATAAAACATAAATATTTCCCATTGCAGAAATATATTGCATATTTCCTTTTTCCAAATCTTCCCAATTGCATTCTTCGCGACAAAGAATGTCGTACTACGAATGGTGGATTGTATGGATTTTCCTTTTTGCACTTTCGGATGAAACTTTTACATATGAATAATTCAATATGGGGCTTTTATTCAAATGTCATTTATAATGCGTTCCCTTCTTGCTTATATTTATTTATTTATGGACATTTACTAGTTTTTTTTTCTTGCTCTTCTTCTATACTATTCCTCTCGGGACTTTTGCCTGATATATGTGGAAATAGAATGAAATTGAGCATAAGTCATCCACTTGAAAAGTCTTCCCGCACTAACAAAGTCCATCTTTCACTTCAGCAGACTTTTATTGGCATAGAAAGTGTTATTTGAATGAAAAGTTGAAGTATTTGGAAAAATATTTCATGTGAATCTTCTGACTTTTTGAAAACTTTCCCTGATCTCACCATTGTCATTTATATTGTTTGGTAATGCAAGTGAAGTATTTTGGAGATGGATATTCTTTTTGATGGGGGGTGCATTTGCAAACAATTCGCTTATAGTTCTTCCTTGGGAAAATCCTTTGGAGGATTTTTGCAAAATTCGCAGTCATGAATTTTATAAAATGTTATGACAGTTGGTTTCTTATGTTGTTTGTCTTCAGGAAGAAAGTCACCTATCCAAACAATCTTTATTGTTCTTAGATGTGCTATACATTTTATTTTCAATAAATAAACTACTACCGGTTCATTTCCGATTTATTTCTGATACAAACCGCTGCTGCTGAGTTATTCCGAATTTCAGGATCTTTCAAATGAAATAAATCATAATAAATACTAGTTGATACATAGGGGAAAAGGCCAATGTTTCGTACGAGCTTTGTAATGACTAAATCCTTCCTATGTAAATAAATACTGGGTACTATCTTCTAGTTTTTAAAATATGGGTGTGAGGAGTCACATTTATCAAGAAACATAGGAAAAATTTAGTCATTATGAAGCTTGGGATCGTTCGAATCATGGGCAAAGGGCACTGTCCCAAGTTATAGTCCCATATCTTTTCCCTTTATTTCTATTTTTACTTACTTAACCGACGCTACAATCAGTTGCTGGTCTTGGCCTGACTCAGAACTCGTCGCCACTCGAGCATATGAGCTGGCATCCTGGTCCGCGCCGTCGCGTCGGTCCATCGGTGGCTGGGTCGGCCTCGTTTCCTCGAAGCATAGAGTCCACCCCTAAAGACTTTCCAGGCTGGGTCATTTTCATCTTTATGAACCAGATGACCAGCCCTTAGGAACCTATTGAGGCGTATTTGCTTGACGACAGTTACCTCTCGGTAGCGCTTATACACCTAATGGCTGTATAGGCTCCGGAATCGTGTAAAAATCCTCCTCTCAAATGCGACTAAGAGTTCGCAATTCTGCTTGCTGAGGACCCACGTCTCAGACGAATACGTGAGGACTAGTGGGATCATAGTCCTATACAGTAGTAGCTTAGTCTTTATGCTTAAGGTTCTGCATCGGAAAACTTTTGATAGACTGAAATAGGTTGATATGTTGTATCGGTTTTAATTGTTGACTAAAGGTAGACGAAGGAGTTAATAATTTCAAAGTTGTAGTCCCCCATCGAGAACCTTGTCTGACCGATGCTTCCGGTAGATGCTGCCGAAGTTGCTGCTGACGAGGTGACCATGTACTTTGTTATCTATTTCTATTATCATCATCATGATTTTTGACCGCTTATCCTTATTGGGGTTGCGAACCTAGGACATCAAGTTTAACAGCCCACACCTGTTTATCATCCGCCACTTCAGGGAGATGTTCGGGTTCGATCGCAAGGCACTCCCAGGCAAGATCCTGAATTTGAATCAGGCACCTTTTTCTTAAATCTGTCCCGAAGTCGAGGTCTCCTCACAATGGTTTGCATAGCTTTCCTGAGGAATCTGTCTTCATTCACGCGTTCAACATGACCATACCATCGAAGTTGTGATCTTCACTCGATTTTGGCGATTCCATTAACCGCCCGGAGGTACCTCAGCTCGGCAAGCTTGCACTCGTGATCTTACTTGTTCGGTCATTCTCTATTTCTATAACAGATTAAATTCTATCTACGACTGTACACGTTGATAGAAGAGCTATATTGACTGACTTATAACAAATACATTTGTGCATAACACGACCTATATTCTATGCACAATGAATTGCAGTGATTTTATTACAGCCAATAATGAGAATTGTGTCTATACCCATTGAAACTCTAACTACTTTCTCTTCTTTTAGTAATTTTGTTAGATTCTCCTCAACGGTTTTACCCCCGTTGGTATTAGAATTGACATCATATATGTCTCTCGGAGCGGCGCCGATTTCTCCTAAGGCTGTTCTTAATGTTAGTCTGTGAAGATTGGGGGTTCTGGCGATACTTCTGGTGCCCAAGGCGCTCATCCACGCGATTGTCTTAAGAGATTCGCCCTTGCATATTCCCTGACGAATCTAACAATTTTAATCAAATATGAGGTTCACAAATATTCGCATATTGATTTTCTAACCCTTTTTTTTGTTTCATGTTCATCTCTGCAAATGTTGCATCTGTAATAGCTATATGACATTAATGAGCAATATGACAGTAGTCACAGCACTTGTGACAGTAAGAAAAGTTTTGCGCTTACTTTTCCCCAAAGTTGTTAGGCACCAAATAATTTGTGATCGGAGATTTGTACAATGTCTTGAAGTAGAAGCTGAAACAAAAGGTATAGTCTATAGATTATGGTTACATTTTAACATTGGTAGCAACTTACACAATCATTATCTCTCTGGCTCTCTAATTAACGAGCTTTTCATTCTGACGCACACAAAAAGCTCCCTATCCTTACCGTATTTTAGAGTGCTTTGGTAGCTTTTTTTTCGCCATGGGTGTGGATTTTGAGACAAGCAAAGCAGGTATTCTTGTGCCATGCCTTTTTGTTCATAATTATTACACCAGGCAAGGGGTGATGTAGGGGAGAAAGGGGGGAGAGGGTGGTGGTTGGAGGAAAAAAAACTTCGACAACACCACTCCTGCATATATAAGTGAGTACGTAGGCAAAAGATAAAAGAAAGAGCTTTTCGCTTTTCTAGTAAGTAAAATGAACAGATTTTTCCGTGATGGGATTTGAGGGAGAATCTCAATTTACACTTTGTCTTTCTCTCAAAATGAAATTGCGATGCTTGATAGTATTATCACTTGGGAAAGCTGTGTGTATTGAGGCAAATATTGTGTAGGCGAGATTATGGAAATTCATTTGGCGAATTTGTATTTTAGCACTTAATAATATATCTCATATCTCATACAATAGTGAGTATGTGTCACTATTGTGATGGTACGAATATAGCTGGAGTAGTCTTTTCTGCAAGAGAAAAAGAGATGATGAATATGTTGGGTAAAGAGATGAAATTCAGCGAGAATAACACGTCAATTTTCCACCCACAGAACAACAAACATCATCTCCCCCAGAGAGCTTAATACGTATGGAGGGAAAACTATTTTGAATGAAGTGGGAATTCCCATCCGGAAAAGCATGGAAAATCCTCATAGTCTCCCTGGGTATTCTGGAAAAGAGAAAATGTGTGTGAGTGTGTGTGTGTAAAGTATCATGGGCATGGGAAAATGGGTGAAAGCTGCGTGATTTTCACGCTCTAAATTTTCAAAGTCCTATTAGCTTAAGTTCTTCCCGGTTCTTGTGGTTGGTGTGGGCCAGGGAAAAAGCTCAAAAGACATAGACCTCCCCTCCATATACATCCAAACTAAAAGTTGGCTGTAAATTTTTGGTGAAATGTCCACCCTCAGCATATTTTGTGATATATTATAGTCTATTTTTGGTGGTTTGAAAATGGTTTGCATGCAATGCGGGGATCCAAATGACCTCCATCTCTTGGTTTATGGAGGAATATTTCAAACTCAATATTTCATAAATATTTTCTTCACCGTACATAAAAGTCTCTCCATACACAAATTTTTACACACTGAGAAAAATTTTTTGGTGGGAATTGAGCTAAAGTGGTCTTCAGACTTTCAAATTTGCTAAGTACTTGGTTTTTTAAACAACTATCAATCGCAATGATTTCCCAGATTATTAAATCAATTGCCCCTGCAATAAAATGTAATAAGAATTACCTGGAAAATATTGCTTGTTGATAAATTACAGCAGTTAAGCCGCATGGCTAAGCTTTAAAGACGGCGGTGGACGCTGAAAACCACAACTTACTTACTTTGCTTTTTGAAATTACTAATCGATCCATAACCGTTTCTTTACTGGTTCACAGGCGATTTGAACTAATCTATAAATCAATCAAAAAATTGTCCAAAATGCAACTTAGGAGTAATATACAGTAAGGTGAGGTAACTGGATCGTTTTCCGAAGAGTGCTACTTAAATGCTTGTTTTTGGACTGATGAAATTCTCTTTTACTTCTTCTAAATCCATAGAATTATTCACTGTTTCATTCAGAAAAATAATATTAAAAAAATTATCAAAAATATTAAAGAAAATTTATAAAATAATGATAATACTGAAATAAGTCAGCATGCACTGACTGGGTCGCCTTTTCGCTAATTCACTTTTAATTAAAACTTTGGATTTAAAATACTTTTTTTCACAAGGAAAAAACAATAAATGTTTTCAATCAATCCAGCTGTCATTAGCGAAAATATTACTGCTAGAAAATTTTTAGTAAAGAACCCAGCTGACACAAGATTGAAATGAGTTGATTACACTCACTTATTTAATGGATAAAAATATTATTTTTGCTTTTTCTCAAACTTGACTAGTTATATTATGTTACTGTGGTGACTATATTACGGAAATAAAAATAAAAATATTATTTTAAGTGGATTAGTCATAAACAATCCAGATAGCGAAGCGCCCGGAATAGCACACTTGACTGTAATAGAATTTTGGATAAAAAATTAGATTGGAACCGGTTCAGTTTTATCGGAAATTCCAAGACCTTTCAAACGAGTCAAACATGACACCATTCGGATGGGTAATACGTTCTCAAAAGCCTTTTTAAGTTTTGATCTTGAAAAACCGTTGATTCAACGGTATTTTCGTTACGGTATTACGGATGAATGTCCGCCTGGGTAATCGTACGAAGCGTTTTCGAGCAATCCCAGAAACAACATGATTTTGAAGAGAAAGTCCAAATAGGAGGGGGGAAATGAGAGGCATGTTAAAGGTCCCAGGGTTGACTTATGAGGGAGGGGAGGGTATGTTCCGCGAAGGTCCCAAATCTCTATTTCTAACCGTTTGGGCTCTAGGCGTGGTAACAGCCGGACAGATAAACGCACAAACGGACAAACTCGTGACGTCAAATTATATATACTTGTCTCTTCTAGATACAAATCTATCTTTTATTTTATAATGATAATCAAAATACTAGGGTAAGTGTGCCAAAGGATAATGGTCAAATCCGGTCCCGGAATCGCCACGAACGGGACCTATGTCATTGGATAGACATTAGTATAGGTAACAACTTTTGTTCTGGGATCAATGTTCTAAACCATGGAGGAACAGTTCTAGAGCATAAAAACTATTTTTTACAATGATGAAGAATGATCAGAAGTATATGGGCGCTGGTTCATCTTCATACAAAGATTAGAGTAGACGAATTTTGAAGATATTGATATAAGGTTGAGAAAAATGCCGGGACCCAGGACGATAAACGTTGGAAGTCCTTGTAAAAGAGGCCCTTATCCTTCCGAAAAATCGTTGTTTTGACAACGAATTATACAAGAACCGCTAAAATGATCTTGATGAAATTCGGTATAGGGTCAGTGTATGTTTTAAACTCTTTATTTATGCATACCACCCCCTCCCTCCACCCTCTGTTCTGGTAGCCCTCATACAAAATGGGGGCACTTTACCTTATAACTCCTTTCTAAGACGATGTAGAAAGCTGATATTCAACAAGGGAACAAAACTTATGGACGACTTTTCAACTATGCATGTTAACCCGCTCCTCCACCACCCCTTCTAGTAATCCTATACAAAATGAGAACATTTTGACCTCTTTTCTGAGAAGAAGTAGTTTGTTTGTAAAAAAATGAATAACTAATAACGTTAACAATAATTTTCTAGATTTTATATGCATTTATAGACATCTAGTCGAATTACAGCTTTCTGCCTCCTCTTAGAAAGGAGTTATAAAGTAAAATAGTCTTATTTTGTATGGGGGCTACCCGAAGGGGTGATGGACGAAGAGTTTGGTCAGTATGGTTAAAAAGTTTTCTTTAAAGCTTTTCTTTTTTCTTTCTTTCTAAGCTTTGTTCCCTTGTCGAATATCAGCTTTCTACCTCCTCTTAGAAAGGAGTTATAAGGTAAAGTGCCCCCATTTTGTATGAGGGCTATCAGAATGGAGGGTGGGGGGAGGGGGTGGTATGCGTGGATAAAAACTTTAAGTCATACACTGACCCTATACCGAATTTCATCAAGATCGCTTTAGTCGTTCTTGCGTAATTCGTTGTCAAAACAGCGATTTTTCGGAAGAATAAAGGCCATTTTAGAAGGACTCCCAGCGTTTATCATCCTGGGTCCCGGCAGTTTTTCAATCTTATATCAGTACCTATAAAATGCGCCTACTCTCGTTTGTGGCGATTCCGGGACCAGCGCCCATATAGTTTTGACCATTCTCCTTTCGGCATATTTCCATGCAAGCGCCAAAGTCTCAAGTTTGAAATGTAATATTTTTAATACAAATTGAATTTTTTTGTTACTTTTTTTAGAAGGAGTGTTTCTTGAAACTTTGTAGTTTATCGTCTGTTATTTTCTCTAAAATCGTTCTTAATACATTTTAAAATGAATAAAAATGTAGACATAGCATTTAGTGGCCTATTCTGGCCACCTTCATTTCCATAGTTCTTTGTCCTTCCGAAATTCTTCCAATGCCTTTTTCAAATCATCTTGCTCGCGGAAGCGATATTTTTTTCTTATTTTTTTGCATTGTATAATCTCTAGAGTATGCAAAAACTAAAAATTCATGGAAATTTGAGGAACAAAAAATGTGGCAGAAATTGCATGCTGGCCGGAATTTGGCATACTTTCCCTAAATTTTTACAATTTCCTAAGCCTACTTTTTACACCAATTTTTAATCTTGTCTCATCAAATATTTTTTCTCAGTGCACCCATTGTATATGTCTATATGTGTATCATGTGTTAGAAATGATATTCATAAGGTATATTATAAATATTATTTGTCACTTTGTCTCCCAATTTAACGAGCTATAAATTCACTTTATTGTTTTTTCACCACAAAATATAATAAGGAATCATCCCATTGGGTTAGGGCTTCGCCATATATAATAAGTATATATGTGAGCTTTGCTGTAATAATGTTTTCTTTTCCAGCTCTAGAAAAAAAAACTGTGTACTGCAACAATTTCAGAAATTGTTGTACCAGAAATTTCATGTTTTAAATTTTATTACACAGAGATGTGCAATAAACCTGTCTGCAGGATTTTCTTTCGGCTTTTAACGCTAGATTTGTACCCAAGAAAGTGTCGAAAAGGGATAATTCAAAAGTTTCGAAAGCTGCAGCAAAAGTTATTGGGAAATAATTACAAATTGTAAGTGCTCGATAAAAGTTGAAAAGTAGAAAGAGTTTTCAGATATGTTTGAAGATTATATTTGTTGGAGATTTTTTTTCACATTTTATAGGGGGATCTGGGGCAAAATGTGGCAAGTTGAGATTATTCAAATTTTATATATTTTAGGATTAAAGTTATTGAATCCAATAAGCTAAAATTCACTCAAGAATTACAGGTTTCTGGAGAGATAATAAATCATCGAAAAATAATCTAAATTGGAATATTAAATTTGACAATTTAGCGTCGTACTACAAACAAGAACATACTTAAAATTCATTTAGTTCAACTTAAAGGGCAACAAGAGTAATAAAAGAATCAAACGACTTTCAATTGATATAATTATAATTTTCCTCTCTTCGTAATCCGACGGTCTGAGAACAGTTTTTTTTTAATCCAGAGTACGGACATCTGACGGTAATCCACCGGTAATTATCCAGTAATCTTTAGTAGACTTTTATTGATGTAGTCAGAGGACGACGATCTGACAGTAATTTTCTGGTAATTTTTCAGTAATCCTCTGTAATCCTTTATTGATTTATTTAGAATACGCGATTAAGACGCTAATCTTCCAGTAATATTTTCCAGTCCTCAATGATCTCTTACTGATGTAGTCAGAGTACGACAACCTGACGGTAGTCTTACGGTAATTTTCCAGTAAACCTTAGTAAACTTTTATTTATCTAGTTAGAATGCGGAGATAAGACGATAATCTTCCGGTAATTTTTCAGTAATCTGGAGTAATCTTTTATTGATATAGTCAGAGTACGACGATTTTAGAGTAACCTTTCGGTAATTTTCCAGTAATCCTCAGTAATATTTTATTGATCCAGTTCGAATACGGAGATAATACGGTAATCTTCCGGTATTTTCTCAGTAATATTCAGTAATATTTTATTGATATAGCCAGAGTACGACGATCTTACAGTAATCCTTCGGCAATATTCCAGTAATCCTCAATAATATTTTATTCATCTATTCAGAATACTGAGATAAGACGCTAATCTTCCAGTAATCCTCAGTAATCTTTTACTGATGTAGTCATAGTACAACAAACTGACGGTAATCTTTCGGTAATTTTGCGGTAATCTTCAATAAGCTTTCATTGGCCTAGTCAGAGTATGAACATCGAAGGTAATCTTTCGATAATTTTCCATTAATACTCAGTAAGTTTAAATTGATCTAAAACTAGACTGATGACTGATAATATAGAAGAATTCGAGCAAAAAGAAATTACCGATTGGTAAATTTCTCATGTGTAATATTTTCTAGTTAAACTTTTAATATGTTGTCAGAACTATTTATTTTCTCGGTCGTTCGCAGTTTTAACTCTCACGAGAATTCTCTTCCATATAACCCACCAATTTTACGTAGTTTTCCCCAAACTCAACTGCACACCATGAGAGTTCAAGAAGTCACCAAAATCAGTTACACTTTTCCTTGCAAAGTTAGTAAGAAGTTTTCAGCCATTGAATAGAATACACTTTTTCTCTGCAGAAACTTCTCTTTTTTTTTTGTTTTAAGTTTGTTGCAAACAAATTTGTTTGTTTTCTATGTCCAGCAGCATGAGGTTAATACTTCTGCAAAAATCTAGTTTTGCTTTCGGGGGAATAAGACTAATCTTTTCCAAAGCAAATATCACAAATTTCTTTTTTGTACTTTTACCACAAATTTTATGTGACAATAATTTGGAATGTTCTACTGGAGGAAAAACAAATATTTTACTATTTGCATTTTGTATTTTCCATGAAGTTTTAACTTAATGAATTCATGATTGTGTGCGAGATTTTATTTGTGTTTAGAGAGGACTATTGTGTATTAAGTCAGCCTTAATAATCCACAATGCATAATCAGGGTAAGGGCCTGTCGACGCTTTATCTGCAGTACATACAATAGTAAGCACATATTTAGCATTCATCCTTTACGCGATGGTATTTGGACTTGTGGGGGGATGATGATGTAGCTGTCTGGGATGAATTGCACAAGAAATCACATTTATACAATTCAACTCCTAAAATTCATCCAGGTGAAAAGCTTCCATGATGAGCTTTTGGAATGACTGATGAAAATATTAGCGTCATTTTCTCTGCACGCGCTCACTCACAGAACCACGGAATTTTCACTGGAATGATCATAATACAATACTCAGTGGCTTTTAGGGGGATGAAGAAATTAGCAATTGATGGTATGTGTTGAGAGGTTAAATTTAGATTTTCAAAATTTTCTATTATACGTGCAAAAGCTGTCAGTTTTTGGCATAAGCTCTAAAAAGCATCCGCCCTGCAATCATTCAAAGATGGTATGTAGTTGTTAATAGTGTATAAGCTTTCGCAAATTAATATGAGATTGAGGATGTCTTGCATAAAGCTTTTACCTGGGATTATTAATTTACGAGTTAATAAATTTGAGAATGGGCATATTAAATTATATTTATATGTAAGCTTTTTACTTAACTTTCTTAACCATTTTTTTGACTTACTTAAAATTATTAAAAAAATTGGTTCATATGTATAAAAGCATGTTCAAATATAAAATAATCTAGTATATAAAACTTTTGTAATCCATGAATATTTTTAGATGTACTTTTTGTGTTTCTTACGCAATCTTGGAGAATTTTTGATTGGTAATTACTACACAGAAAAAGAAATTGTAAAAGTTTCAGTAAATGTTTGTGAATTTCTACAGAAGACTTATGCCCTAGATACACTTACGACTTAAGCCGAGAGGTGACTTAGTGGAAAATGATGGAAATGCACTTTAACCGTTATTTCTAATATAATTACGCTAAGCCGTCTCTTGGCTAATCCTCATGACTGTCAAGGCCCTTGCACGTAAATCGTATAACCCACTTAAAAGTTTGTAAAACTTTGTCCTATTTCACAAACTTTGTTAGCAACATCTTCACTTGACGAGAGATTTTTGTTCTTTTACTAACATGCTTGACCGTGTTTTGACTTTATTAAAAAATCGGACTGAAAAATTACTCAAATATTACCATCATGTGTATTTGCTCTGGATACCAAACAGAAGTCATGTGATACGGTTATAGCGTTGTACGTTGTACGTTGTTATACGAGAGGATCAAAAATTGGGGGTCAGAAATATTCATTTTCTCTAACTTCTTATAGAGCAAAACAAGACTTCAGAAGGCCGAAAGAAAAAAAAAGTTTTGGGACACCGGTGTCCCTATCGGCCTTAAAGGGTTAAGGAAAGTGAAGTATAACATGAAGAAAAAATTGTCAAATTATGTTAGATAAGTTTACTAAATTAATTAAAAATGAACAGTAAGTCATATGGCAGGGATCCAGTAGTCAGGTTACAGAAAGAGATAAAAAATATTGTAAGAAAGATTATAATACAGTGGCTTTTATGCAGCAAACTGCAAGATGAAGGGTACCAATGTCTCTTCCCGAAGCGTCAGTAAGAAGGTCTCAATTCAGAGTAAAATCTTTCCAGTGGGCACCTTTGGAGAACTGCGGAATTTTCACTCTGAATTAATACTTACACTCTGCCGGGAGGTACATGAGTGTCCTGCTTTTATCTTGTAGGTAGATAATATTGTCAAAAAAGATTAGAGAAGTTTCAAGAAAGATCGTTTAGGGTGAAAGGAACTCCTATTGACACTTTAAGAACTCGTATCAAGATCTATTGACACCGTGCTATGTACCATTTGGAATACGTAATTTGAACAATTATCCTTATCGAAAAACGTAGATTAATGGAAAAACGCCATGCTACTTAGATTTTATTAAATACATTAAATAATTTTCAACATTATGATAAAAGTGTCAATAGGGGCTCCCTGTCGAGGAGGTGTGCATTCGACCCTACTGTGTTTTGACACCATTAATCAAAATCAGAACGAATAATTACTTATAGAGGACCATAATTTGCTCTGGATTCCAAGATATTATCATGTGATAATCATACAATTGCCACATTATAAAAAGTGGAGAATAATTTGTAATCTGTCAAATTCCCAGTGCAAACATTCCTTTCAAACGTATAGTTTTTCTTACGAAAACATTACAGATTTGTTCGCACCGTATTTTTGTTTGGGTTTCTAAGTCAAATTTGAGATATGTACAGGTCATGTAGGTGCCATAAGTTTGTTGCCTCATGTATATTCGGGAAACCAGGTGGAAAAAATGATTGAATAAATTACTTTTTAAAATTTTTCTTTTTATAAATTGGTTATCTTTAATTAATACACAATGTATTTAAAAAATAATAATAATGAATTTTATTTAATATAGGCCAAGATGGTATAATTTGGGATTGTGTAGAATTTGGAACTTTGGTTCATTCCTATTCTCACCTATGGTCATGAGATTTGGGTAATGACCGAAAGGGTAAGATCGCGAGTACAAGCTGCCGAGATGAGGTACCTTCGAGCGGTAAAGGGAATCACTCGTAGAGATCGAGTGAGGAATGTGGCCGTTCGTGAGGAACTAAGAGTCGAGGAGCTGCTTCTTCGGGTTGAGAGATCACAACTTCGATGGTATGGACATGTTCAACGCATGAATGAAGAAAGATTCCCCAGAAAAGCTATGCAAGCCATTGTGAGGAGACCTCGGCCTCGAGGCAAGGACAAGGTGGCTGAATCAAATTCAGAATCTTGCCTTGGAACGCCTCGGGATCGAACCCGAACATCTTCCTGAAGTGGCGGAGGACCGACAGGCGTGGGCTGCTAGATTGGATGTCATGGGCCCGCGACCCCAATAGGGATAAGCGGTTGAAAATGAATGAATGAATGAATGAATGAGATTTCCTAACAATTTTAGATGGAAAAGGGAAAAAGCAAACAAGTAGTACTCTCGAATGTAAAATCTTGGACTTTTTCGTCGTTTTCTTTTTCTCATTGACCATCTGAAACAGTGAGAAAATTTCAAAATTCCAAAATAGAAATGATTCCGAATTACTCCATATTACCCTAAGAAATAATTATTTTCCAAGGAGTTGTTCATTTTTCATGGGTCAAAAGTTTGTTGCCTGATTTGAAAAAAAAATCGTTTTTCAGATGTACTCATGCTTCATCATGAGGTTTGACGATTTAATATAAATAATATTTAATAAAATTTTCGTGAAATTTTCGTGAAATTTTTATACTTTTGGAAATATAGACAGATCCTCGAGAAGTTCTTATTGGGAGAAATATTTTGAGTCCCGGTAAATTTTCCGTTTATTCAGGAAAAAAAAAAGAAATTGGTTAGTAAATTATTCACTGGGATTAGTAAGAAATTCTATTTTATTTCATATGAGTAGGTATAAAAGTGATCTGAAATTATTTTGACCCGCTATGGTAAAATCTCCTTCACTGAGAAAAAAAAAGAGGGTGCGATTAACTTTTTTCCTCATAACTTTAACACTTTTTAGGTGTAAAAATATATTAACATTTTTAATGTTAATTTTACACCTTTTTAAGGGTAAAATTAACATGAAAAAGGGTAACTTTAACCCCAATACACCTAAAAAGGGTAATATTTACACCGATTTCGGATCAATACTGCAGGGTAAAATTAACATTTCCGGAATGTTATTTTAACTTTTTCGGATTTCTCTCACAGTGTTGATGTTGCTTCCAATTTCCAAATTACTAAAACCGTTTCGTTTTAATAGTATAACGTTGAAGTAAATAATGTCTGATCATTGTCATACGTTTGTTTGTCTATTACTTTTTATATTACACATCAAACGACACGAGATAGGACAGTAGGATGTGTCACGACCCTCCCTGACGATCCAAGCAAACTCAGTTTTTTTTTAAGTATCGCAAATGCGGGTGATTGCCCCCTGCTGTTCGTAAGCTTTTCTCTAATTGTTGCGTTTCTTAGATGATAAAATTAAAGAAAAGCTTACAGCCAACAGGGAGTTAAGTCACCCGCATCTACTGTAATTACGAATTCTTTCCCAAGAAGGTATATAACATTGAATTTATATTTGGCCTCTATTCTAAGGACGTCTTCTGTAACATATTTTAAACCCAGTCCCTTAGTACGTAAAAACGACCCAATTCCAGCAGGAAAAGCACAAAAAGAGGCTCATGTCAGGGAAGTTTACTGCTGGTGAAACTTTCGATGTATGCCTTGGTGTAAGACATTGTAAGACGAAAGACTGAATGAGAAGTTGCCTTTTGTTCTGCATCATTCTTTCTTTCTCGACTGTAAAAACTTTTGGCCAAACACTAAGAGAGTTGGATGTATGTTATATGCATTTGTAGTATCTGCAAACAAAACATCAACCTTCAATTGGTATTCCACTCACCAAAAATTCACACTCACTACAATCAATTTCATCCAACCTCCACTTTTTTTCAGACCAGGAAAACGATATATAAATTTCTGTGGCACGTTGGAGGAAGTAATTTACAAAATAGTGGATATTTTTACCGAATGGTATGTCATACAAATTTCAGTAAACAACGCTTCGTGTCAATAACATCTTTTCTGATTGTGTGGTCTGAAAAAAATAGTTTATATTTGTACTGGGGGATGTTTATTTTGAGGCTGCACTTTGAAGTTTACATTCAGCCACAGGCTGAGCTTTCACTACATACCTATACCATGGAGCTTTTAGGGTATTCAAAATTGAATATATAAGCCAAAGGGCAAATAAATACAGACAAAATGGGACTTTTGAAGAATTAAGAACTCTTACGTAGAGAACAAAACCGAAAATGAACCGTGTTTCTTGCTTTCAAATAAAAAGTCCTATTGAAAAGTACCAGAAGCAAAACGTGCTAATAATTTACCACGAATGGAATAGGAGATTTGAGACACAAAAAACAGTGGAATTAAAATGCCATTGATTTTATATATTATATTTCTTTTTTTTCATCATGGTAGTATTGAAAATACCCGAAAGTGTATTTATATCTATCTACATTTTATGCATATTTTTTTTAAATGTTCAGAAATATTGGAAAACCTGGTATCATATTGAACTTATGCATTCCAAATAGTATAGATAACATAGATTAATTTGCAAGCATCACATACAATTTTCATTTGTGAATGATTTAATTTATTGGTCACGGTATCGACAGGATATGGGGCTACATGGTGATTTTTAAAGCTCGGTAAATATGCTATAAAACCAACAGGTATTAATTAATATGAGTATAAGTTAAAAATACTTTGCGAAATGCTTCTATGCAAAGGTCTCTGCATTGAATATTGATATAAGAATTTTTATCTGTAACAGTAAAGTTAATTAACGAAAACAACTTGTTTAGTGTAGGGGAAAGTTTTCATGCTTCGCACACTCTGGCGTAGAACACTTCATATTTTTTCGATATTCTTTAAACTCTTAAATTACTTTTATTCACTAAAAATCTGAGATTTTTTTGAAGGGGTTATATCCAGGAGAACGCCTAAAATTAGCGTTTCGTTTTGTGGATTTTTTTTTTTTGTGATTTTACTAATCGATCAATCTGAAATTTTGAGGGTATTACATTATGTCTGTCTCTTTATTTTAAATACCTGACCTTGACATTTAAGATGTATCCATGGCTATGGCAGACGCATTAGCACTCTCTTCGGTGTACTGGCCATTGTCCTTGCCCAAGGCAGCCAGGCGTCCCTTTGCTCTTCTGTCCAGGATCTCCTTGCGATCCTTGTCCATCTTTAGCTTAACGATATGGCATTTGGAGGGATGGATGCCAACGTACACATTCTTTCCGTTTGCCTTCTCCATCTGGATTCATTCGATGTACACGACAATTTTTTTCCTGTACACCTGGACCACTTTGCCCAACTGGTTGCCCCTGTAGTGGCCCCTCACTACTGCAACTTCATTGTCCTTTTGGATTGGCACTGTGCGGACATTGTACTTCTGCCGGAGTTCATTGGACAGAGGTGCCGACATCAGCTTCCTACGGATATGGGAGGGGGCCAAGAAGTGACTCTTGCGGTTCAACCTCCGTGACGACGACACTTGCTTGATGAACTTCATAGCGGAGTGCAACGAAAACAAACGTTTTCAAGAAAGAGATAATCTATCTAAACACCTACCCTGAAAATTTCAAGTCAATCGGATGAAAATTACTCCAGTTCTACTGCTCGCCGCGGAGCGCCTCAAAAAAGAATTGACTCACAGTCCGCTCACTGCTGTGCCGCAATTTTGTATTCAAAATTGAAATAAAAAATATTTTTGTGTTCATCAAGATAACCCCTGAACATTTTATATTGATCGATTGATCAGCAAAGTCACAAAAAATTCAGCAAAAAACCACAAATTTTACGCGTTTTCCTGGACATAACGCCTTAATGAATGAACTGGCACTTTAAGGTAAAATTCTAAGGTATTATTCTTAATTTACAAAACCTTTTTGGATGCTATAACCGGATCTGCTTCTCCAAATTTATTATAAACGAACTCGAGGCTGGGTTTTATATGATATTTTATCATTTTCTCTCCTGACGTATACTCTTAAGTGTTAAACTTTCTGGAACAATCAAACTGGTAAATGTTTGGACTATTTCGTTATCTATGATCGACTTATGATGGTAATTTTTTAAATACCAAAAGTCGATATCTCAACCATTTAACCTCATATTAAGTCCCAAAAGTCGTAAAATCCCATCAAGAGCTCAAGCAATAATATGGAAATGAAAGAAAGAAACCATATCAAGCAATTGCTAAATATTGTGATAAAATGCAAATTTATACAATGGAAATATTCATTTTTTTGTTCATCCATCAAACAATGTGGTTAAACCTTTGTCACTTTGTTCATTGATAGTATAGAAAAATATCTTTTCGTAAGGTCAATCTACTCAAAAATATAACTTTTTTTTCATACTAACTAAGCACTAAATTAAAACAAATCGAAATAATAGTCATTTTGAATTATACTAATGTGATTGAGTTCTTTATTGTTCAAAATTCCAACATAAGGGTATGGGGAAGTGCATGAGGCAAAATTTATGTATCATTTTAACTGTTGGAATTATCAGGTGAACTTTAGAAGAAAAAAAATGTCAATTATAGATTGAAATTGTGATTGATTGACAGGTACAAATCAGTGAATTAGCATTTCAGCCTGCACTATTATTTTATGAGAGTAGTCAAAGAGACCGTGCTAAAAGTTTATTTCATCTGTCACTCAATAAGTTGAACATCACACTTCAACATTGAAAATTGACACAAATTGACTGACTTTTCAGGTGATATCATGATTACGAGTCGGGTTAAAATATTGAGCAATTGAAATTACAAAGGACTCTGTTATATGCTTGAAGTGAGATCAAACTCGCCTCAAATTCGTTAAGAAGTGCGTTATCTAGACGTATTTGAAGTTTAACCTACAAGAACCTTTTCAATTACCTCAATAGGGCAAAATGAGGGTAATTCGGAACCATGTCTAAATTGGAACATTTGGGATTTCCTAATAGTTTTAGATGGCAAAAGGAAAAAAAAACAACGCAGAAGTACTATCGAATGTGAAGTCTTGTATTCTTCATGGTTTTCTTTTTCTTTGATCATCTGAAACAGTGAGAAAATTTGAAAATTATGAATTTAATAGTTCTTATGCTTTATTTTCTAAAGAGTTAATTCAAACCTTGACATAAAAATGTGTGTTGGAAATAAACAATTGCGTGCAATATCAAACTTTTCAGAGTTGTTTCAAAACTTATTTTAATACTTATTCAACAAATGATCTTCAGTGTACAACCGAATATAAATTATATGTAAAATTAAGTCAATCTTTATTAAACATTGCAGAAACGATACAAAGAGATTAAAAATAGATAAAAAAAAATTCACAGAACGGAAAAAAATTAGTAACTCACGGAGATTAGGATAAAGGAACTTGCTTTCTAATAAAAAAAAAAACAAAAAGTATGAAGTTAACAAAAAGAGGGTACTCTGGAAAAACAAGAGAGTTTTGTCTAAAGGTGTCTACACATTATAAGAAATTTCTATCAAAAATGAACTTCAAGAAGTGTTCTTCAAGAAAATTGCCTACACATTGGTGAGAATTTTTGACAAAAAGATGGATTTTTGAAGAAAATTTGTCTAATGTGTAGACAAATTTCTTCAAAAATAATATCCAATTGAAGGTAATTTCCATCAAGAATTTTTGAAAGAAATTACCCGCTACACATTGGAATAAAATTCATCAAAGTCATTCTTGACAGAATTCTTGAAGGAAACCATCACGATTCAAGATTGTTTTTCACGAAAATTTGTTATTTTCTGCAGGAAAAAGTGAGAAAAGCGTTTGGTGAAGTTCCTTGGGATAGTATTTAGTGAATTTGTGAAGAAAATCTTCTAAATATGCAAGGGAATAGTGTTTTTCTGGAGATGTCGTTCCTGGTGGAATCCAACCCAGCCTTTGAATGAACATTTCCTGTGATTTTCCTCCAGAAATTGCCGGAAGTTAATCCATCTGTGTATTCTTGAGGTGTTCCACAGTATAGTGGCCTCGTTCTCCATGGATTGCAAGATGGATGGAAAGGAGAAAATTTACGGGCACTTTCCAATCTCTATTATGCCTTGGTTACCAATTAAAACAAGAGCTAGCCAGAGCCACCGAGGAGATCTCAATGCAAATGAGAGCTGTCCGGAGCTACCAGAAGCCATCACTTGAACCCCCAGAAGAACATCAGAATGATCTTTTATATCATTCACTTTCTCAACCACTAGGAATTATGTGGGATGGCTTCCTTTCGGGAACACCAGAACTGGATAGCCACAGGCCTTCGATTCCTCCGTGGGACTCCCAGTTTGAGTAGTAGTGCATGAAAAGGTGGTGAGAAATAAAAAAAAATCTAAAGTAAATCCTTAAAACCTTAAAACCTTGGTAATCAAGGCATAATAGAGATTCCAAAGTGCCCGTAAATTTTCTCCTCCAGGAACGACATCTCCAGAAAAACACTATTCCCTTGCATATTTAGAAGATTTTCTTCAGAAATTCACTCAATACTATCTCAAGGAACTTCACCAAACGCTTTTCCCACTTTTCCAGCAGTGAAACAACAAATTTTCGTGAAAAAAAGTCAGAAGAGCAAGACACTTGGAAATGATGGCAATCTGTCAAAAAATTTTTGATGGAAAATAAAAAAAACCCAGTGTGGAGGCATTTTTCTTCAAAAATTCCTTCAAAAATATGAATTTTTCTTTAAAAAATTCTTGAAATAATTCTTGATGAAATCAGCTCCAATGTGTAGACACCTTAATTAACAAGATAAGTTTGCCAAAAGGATGTTCCATCATACAAAGAGTTTTTGAAAAATTTTATAAAATCGACGGCCAACTAGATCTTGTTAAAAGTTTGTCAAAAGGACGTTTTCCCATATAAAGTGTGCAAAAAGTTTTGCGAAATTGGTAAACTACGTCTTTTTGACAAAATTTAGCAAGATCCACTTGTCTTCTAAAGAAAACTTTTTTTTTCAGAGATGAATTAACTTCTTTTGTTATGAAAGCTACACTTTTAAGTTGTAAATGCTAATTTGATAACTTTTTAGATGTATGTTTTTTCAAAAGGTTATCAGTAAACACTAGTACTCCTGAAAAAGTAATTTTTACACCAATTTGGATCATTTACATTGAGGGTTACTTAAATATTTACCTTACTTAAATATTTTCAGATTTCTCTCAGTAAGGGTGTGAGTTAACATTGTGGACAATTGAGACACTGAAGAACAAAAAGAGCCAATCGTGTACATATTTCCTTGTTAAAATATACCGCTTTTGCTCTGAGCATTCAAATGAAGTCCAATGTTGTTTTCTTTTCGCAATGGCGCACAAAAATAGGTCGATATTATAATACTTTCTGATATATTTTCTCTGGACTTTTAAATCAATAATACACAGGAAAATATGTTGTAGAATTGTGCGTAAATGTTTGTGAATTCCTACTGGGGACGTAGGTACGAAATGTTCAAAAATTCTATAGGGGGAGGTGGGGCTATTTTGAGCTGTGAGGCTACATTGTTTTACAATTTTTTCGCATTTTTCTAAAGGAAATTGGGTTTTAACATGATGTAATTCATTTACACAAAATAATTGTGAATCAAAATAAAATAATTGTAAGGACCAGCTTCATTTAGAAAGGCAAAAAACAAACGATCAGTAAAAAATTCTAAATGGGCAGTAAAAAATTAAAAATGAGCAGTAAAATATCTAATTGTGGTCAGTAAAAAACTTGAATCTTTATAAAACTGGGCCTAATTTATATATTTAACATTTAAAATATTTCCAAATAGAGTGAAAAGCCATTTATTTTCCCTTTGCCTAAATTTGGACGATAATATCACTGTTTCCAATTTTTTTGTTACTGATCAATTTTAACTTTTTACTGCTCATTTATTCAATGCCATTTAGAAATAGGCGAAAAAGTCGTATAACAATCTAGCTTCACAGCTCAATGTAGCCCCACCTCCCCCTAACATATTAAAAAGTTTGTACGTGTTTTACAGAGACTTTTCGTAACATATAATGACGAGCATATTTTTTGTTCTATTACATATATTTGTTTGAGCATTTGTGTTCGTTTGACAAAATTTTACGAACAAATGACAAAATATTTCGAACATATATCTGTGTATTTGCAAACATTTACGAACAAATGTTTATTAAAGAACAAAAAAAATGCTCGTCGAATGATCATGTTACGAACAATGTTTGTTAAAAAATACAAACATTTACGAACTTTTGAATAGGTTATACAATTTACGAGCATTTCGTAAGTCCCCATTGGAAATTCACAAACATTTACGATTATTTTACGAAATATTTTTTGTGTAGTATTTTTTTTTTATTTCAATAATTTCACTTCGAAGCATGAGGGTAAAATTTGGAAGTTTTGAGTGATTGTGATAATCCGTAAATCGTCATATAGATCAGCAATTGTCATATCTTTCTCATCACCTCATCAGATCTTGCTCTAACAATATGGAAATACATTTACTGTACGAGAACTGTTAATGAGATTATGAGAAAGTTACGAAAATTGCTGATCCAACTAACGAAATAGTAAATAATTTAAAAGCATACAATTCAACAATAATTAAATTATTTTTTTTATATCAAGTTTTATTAGAATTTACCGAACTCTAAATTAGTTTGTCCGGAATTTCAAATATTACCCTCTATTATCATAAAATGAGAAAAAGTGCATTTATTTTTTATTTTTCAAATGAAAAAAAAAAACATCCTCTTGAGTTGAAAAAAAATGTCCTAGGGGCGAAAGTGTGAAAATAAACTGGAAAAAAGTCATTAAGCTTCACACACTCTTTTCCACTATCAAACAAGCCTCATGTTGTCCATTTTTTTCCGTTCTCATATTTAGCACTATTTTGTGATGTTTTCACTCAAGGGAGTGCCTGTGTAGTCTCTAACGGAGAAGTGCACAAAAGTCCAGGATGAACCATGAAAGATATTCAACACAAAATCAACAAATGAGGGAAAATGGAGTAGGATGGAAAGGGAGGTATTTAGCAAGAGCAAGTCACACCAAGCTTCAGGCGGAAAAATGGTTTGAGATTTCATTTACAGGTTCTATACATAGCACCAACTTTTAGTTTTGCAATGAAAAAAAAAATGCCCGCATGTATTTTTCTTATGGAATGTTTCTCATCTTCTTTTGCCATCTACTCTTCGCATTTTCTCTAGGAATCTTTCACCCCCATGAGCTTTACAACATCCCTTATTGACTTGTGCAAGAAATAAAGGAATGATAGAGAAAAAAAGAAAGGGGAAAAGAGTGAAAAGGGAACTACGGGAATTTTTGAGTCTAACTTAAATACTTTCTATGCAATTGCATATTCAAAAAATACCAAGGGTTAAAGGAGAGTAAATAAAATCTCATACACTGGTAAAAATGAATGGATCACCAGGGATAATTTCAAAAGAATCATGGCCTAAAAGGTTCATTTTCATCAAATCACTTGAATTGAATTGATTCTTCTTTAATGAATCACTTCAGTGATCCAAGTAAAGGATCACATTCAATGATACATTGAAAGGTTCCTCGAATCGATCATTTCAGAAAGATCGATGTTCAAGAATATTTTTCTGCCAACTAATAAAAGGAAAATAGCGAAAATGAGTTTTTAGGTTTAAAGGAATAATATAACAAGGCAGAATGAGACATTTTTGAGACAACTATTTTCAATCTTCAGGATATTACGCCAAAAAATATAGAAAATATGGGATACATTCAAATGGATCAAATTGAACATTTCAATTGGATCACTATTGCGATTATTTTCCACGAATTTTCTTACTAAATAAAACCATTAAAATAGTAAAAAATGTGTTTACTGTATTTGCTCATATAAGGGGAACGCATCTAAACTAAAAAATTGATAGCTTTAAAATTTTAACCGTGATATTTCAGCGATTGAAAATTTGGTACGATATGTCAAAAGTGATACATTTGAATGGATCACTTGGATAATCACGCCACTTTTAGTGACGTCAGTGACAGTCACTGACACTCGCTGAGCGCATAAATAAACGGGGTGCGCTTGTCGTGGAATTTGTGTCCTTTTCGATATTTAGTGGCGCTTTTCTACAAATTATAATGTTATAGGTTAAAAAGGATTAAGTTTGGATACTTGTGAAAACGTGAAAAATTTGCCAAAAGTGAGTAAAAAAAGCGAAAATTAAAATAATCCCCAGTTGCACGGATTTGTACAATTCTAAGTAATTTTGTCGGTGTTCCACCCCCGGAAAGAGAGAACTTTCTGTTGATCAAATAGTGAAAAAAAATCCTTAGATTTTCATTGTGTAAAAAGTGTTTTTTGCTCTACGTTCAAGCTTCGGAACATTTAGAAGCGCATATCTGGAAATATTTCAGATATATATGTTTTTCTTTTAATTTGTTTTGAAGGGCAAATGCATTACATTTAAAAAAGATTAAAAAGTCATCATTTTAAAAGTTCCATTTGATCAATTTTAGAGTATCATTCACTGATCCATTGAAAAGCTCCTCAAAGTGAACCATTCAAAGTATCAAAATTTGATTCTTTTGCAATGGATCAAAATGATCTTTCAAAAAAGGCTCGAAATGAAGCATTTGAAATGATGGATCATATTTGATTCACCAAAAGGATCGCGAATGAATCAAAATGATCCACCTTTTTTTACCAGTGTAAAAAAATTAGATATACACATGCCCTAATGGTATTATCAGTCATAAAAGCTTTTCCATTTTAAATAAATTCCCACTTCACTAATTTTTTTTTACAAATTCACTTGAATTTTATTCATATTTGGAAAAAAATCTCAAACAAGTAAAATGCATTCAAGACCTATTCATTATTTCAATCATTTCGAAATTCAAAGCCCACATTAAAAGGAATTTTAATTGAATGTATTTGCCATAAATTTTTTATTGCTCGAACTCCAAAGGGAGAGCAATGTATACAGTCATATTTAAGTAAAAATTTTGAATTTTAAAGGTTTTAGAAAAAGAATTTTTATGCTACTTGTCGTTGTATCCCTCTGTTTTGAGTTCTCGAGACCAATCGGTTAGCGATAGTAAATATGGGGTTTTAGAGAATAGTCTTTAGAAGTGAAAAAGGCGCCTTATAAAACTAAATATTTTAGAAGAAGAAAGAAGAAGGTTACAAGTATACTTTGAGAAGGTTTCAATCAGAATATTATATTTAAATCCTTGTAAAAGTTCTCCAACTCCTTACTGTATTGCAACACTTTCTACTTATAACCGTTACTATGACCGGAAATGGAATAATACACTTGAGGAATATATGATTCCTAAAGGCTCTGTTTAGACAATTCTGTTGAACAACATAGAGAAGAGAAGCTTTTGGGGTTTATCCTGCCCAAAAATCTATCATGAGGTTATGGTCGTAACGTTTATTTTTCATTTCGAGAACCTTTGTTTTCATTGCTCAAACTCCACAGAGAGAGCCAGTATATCGTCAGTTAAATCAGCATTTGTCGTAACTTCCTTTTGATAACTTTTCAGGAGATGAAATTTGCAGTTCAATATTATTTTAATTAAAAATGAGCCCCGAATGCGATACTTTTGAGTCAAAATAATAAAAGTGGCACTAATAAACTGTAAGTTTACTCGAGAAAATCTTTATAAAATTATTTAAAAGCTGCAATATTGAGAAATATGTTAGAAGAAACACAATAAGATTTTATCGTACCGTCGTTGCGGGTGACTTTGCACTCGGGGGGTGACTTTGCACTCTGCTGTTCGTGAGACTTTGAACAATTCTAGCACTTATTGATAGTCTTCGCCGATCCGGTCTACCATGTCAAAGTGTATAGGGATATGTTAAGTACCAAGTAAGGTACAATGATCCTCAAAAGGATTCTTGTGGTTTCAGTAATAGTCAATGAAATGCTAATATAGGTATTTTGTCAAAAAACGGCTCCGTGAAAAAGTTATCTGAAGGTGCAATTTTAAAATCGATTTCAGAGTAGTAAATTGCCCAAATCTATTCTAAATTTATCTGGCTAGAATAATCCACTTCGCTTTTGTTGATTATTTTTATTAAAATATTTTTTTCCCTATTACCTTTCTAAGAACGCATGATTTATGTTATAAAATTGCATGTAATGGTCTTTCTAAAGCTTTATTATAAAAGTATTTGGCTAAAAATTATCCAATTTTTTGATAATTTAAGATAAAGTGACCGAGATCTACAAGATGGTGTGGTCGCCATCTTGGTTTGACGTTTCTGTCCGCCATTTTGAATAACTGTCAAAACCTAAAACTGGTCCGATTGAGCTGAAATTTTAGTATGTTCTAGCTGATGTCAAGACCTTTTCAGAACATATATAAATATCCGACCTAGGTCAAGAAATTGCCTGGATACAGGAGCTCCAAGTTCAAAATTTTGACATTTTCATGAATACAGAACTACGGAGAGCTTCTTTTATCGAAATCATCACAAAAAAGACAGTACTATCGTTAGGCGATGAGATCTAAATAACAAACAAAAAGAAAAGTAATGTTTTTCTTTATAACAGCATATTATTTGAAGATCTGAAAAACTGTTTTTGCAAAAATGAAAAAATAAAAATATTAATAAATGCACTTTTCATTTATTTTTTTTAAATTATGTAAGAGTAAATAAATATATAAAATAATAGCCTCAACCATTTTTAATGGTTACTGAGGCATTTCATTTAGATTTTAAAATTAAGGATTAGTAAATAAAGATCGCCAAAATATGATGATTTCAAAATTTTAAAATTTGAGCCTCTGTATCTAGGTAAATACTTGACGTAGACTGGGACATAGATACGTTCTGAAAAGGTCTTGACATCAGCTACAACATACTAAAATTTCAACTCAATCGGACCAGTTTTAGGTTTTGACAGTTAATCAAAATGGCGGACAGAAACGTCAAATCAAGATGGCGATCATGTCATCTTGTAGATCTCGTGCATATTACCCTTAGATGTTAAGATCTTCATTGTCGTTTATTATCAGAAATTGTTGATTTTTTAGTATTTATTAAAAAGTGCAAAGTCACCCGCACCTTAACCCCAGTGCAAGCCTTTTTTCTTGATTTTTTTAAACATAGTAAAATTTTATAAAATTAATGCTAGTGGCACAAAATCCATTCATTAACAACTGAATACAAATAATTTTACTCAAAAACCCCCCTCCCTTCACTTTAACTATCCACTTTTAGAGAGCAAAGTTGAAAAATAGCGAAAAACCGTGCAAAGTCACCCGCAACGACGGTAACTTTCATCGTTTATAAAGCCGTAACTTCCAATATATGGAAATCTTGGAAGTTACGACAATTTTTCAAAATGCATTATATCAATTTGAATTATTCTAGTAATAATAAGCGCATTTATTTGACTAAATTAGATAATAATACTGTTATCCCTGTCCCTAAAAGTTTTTATTTCATAAGTTTTATTGAATAAATTTTGTGCGCCACGTCGCTTGTTTTGTTTTGAATTAATGACAGATGAGTGGGGATTTTTTCTCGCAAATATTCAATTAAAATGATTTAATGTTACACTATTTCCACTGTCTTTCGATATTTGGAAGAGTTTATAAACGTTTTATTGAGAAATATTGCAATTTTGCTGCAAATTACAAGCCACGCACGTGAGCAAAAGAAGTTACGGCAAATGCTGATTTGAAAATTTTGTATGGAAATTTATCGTAACTTCCCCAAAAATGGAAGTTACGACAAATTCTGATAAATTTTTCTTAATTAAGGACACTTACGATAATTTTTGTTTAAAATAATTTTTATTGGGCTTATAAAACTTTCTTTTTCACAAGTGCGTTTAGTAAACAAAATTACGCTGATTCCAAATATGTATATATCTCAAAATCATAAAAATGAAGTTACGATAAATGCTGATTTAACTGACGATATGTAATTCCTCGATTTTGTGTTATATTCGGACTCCTTACCCTCTATAAGGGGTCATCTTTTGGAAGAATTTTGGAATTATGAAATTTCAAGTATTTTTTTGCAGTCAAGCTGTTTGTTCATCTGTACGTCCAACCGTTAGCCATAGAGTAGAATGGAGGCATAGTAGGCCTAGAGGCTGAAAGGTTAGGAATGGAGACTCGGAGATCTTCGGGGAACTCCCCTCCCATAAGTTGAACCGATAAGTCATTTTATCCGAAAATCAATCGTAATTTTCGGTTTTTTTTTTTAATTGAAATATCCTTTATTTTTATTTATAAAGGGGTTACGTGTGTCAAAATAGACAAAAAAACAACATATTCTTCTCCAATTATTTTTTTCAACATAATAAAAATTTTATTATTTCAAGCTCTTAAGCATATAGGGTAAGTGTGCCAAATTTCGGCCACTTTGAGTGTAATTTCTGGGACTTGATTTTCGGAGACCTTTTTGAAGCGTAATTTTTTTTCTAGTTAGCAAAATTTGGATTCATTTGAAAGGTCTCTGATATTTGATTTCTAAATATTTTTAATAACTGGTACTAATAGATTATAAAAACAGTAATTTAATGACTTGGTTTTGAAGACCTAAGTAGCAAAATGAAGACAGAATAACAATTCTTTCGCATTATTACATAGTATATTCAGTGTAAGGGAGAGGTTTTCCCGTCCGATGCGGATGAAATTAAAACAAGGTTAACATCGTTAGATCGATGAGATTCTAGTAAGAAAAAGTACCTTTCGGTAAAATTCACCGCTTGCTTCCACAGTTGTCGTTACTTACTTATAATCTAAATCAGAAGCTCGTTCTCAAAATTGTGTACTGCGTTATTCTCACTTACAACATTTTTGATTTAAGCGTCGAACTATTTAAGTCTAAAAAAAAAAGACATTCGAAAGTTTAACATTGCATTGTGATTTTCGGAAAATGACTAAAGCTAAGAGCCACCCAAAGTAATTTTAATTACGTTAAAATTACGTTTTCCTTTAGGGGAATTCTAAATATGACAATGTCATGGGACAAATTTTCGTGGTACATTCGGACGCAGAAAAGCATTAAAGCCCAGTGAGCATCGAATGGCCGTTACGAGAAGCTCTATTTAGCCCTCAGTACAATAAACAAAAACAATAAAATTTGTCATATGACTTTGTCATAGTGTTACAGAATTCCCCTACTGACCTTTTCACACTTTAACAAAATTTTACTACTGGAACAAGACCTTGTGAGTCTAGGACTTCGAGCATTTCGCAAAGTCCTAATCATCTTATCGCCATCTCTCTGTGATTGTGCTTCGCATATGAGGAGTGAACAAGTACATAATATAAATGTACCAAAGAAATTGACGAAAAGTTTAGTGCTGAATATTTGAGGTGGAAATTCATGAATATTTGCATTTTGAATTGGTATGAGGGGGATTTGGACATTCAAAAGAGACAGAGATAAATGGCCAAAAAAGGTGGAGTTAGAGACTGTACGGAGAAAAGTTGACCACTGATCGTGGTTGTTGGATAAAGTTGGAAAAGCCAAAAACTACATATGAAGCGTCTGGTCAGACATATAATTTGACTCTTTCAATATTTACCATACATCTCTTATGGCCATAAAACACGACTTTGGGTGAACAATGTCCAATCTCTTGAATTTACCATATGTTACAACACAGCCATTCACTAAAACGTTTATTAACACCCAAATTTGCAATTTACAACTTCTCATCTACAGCCCATACAGAAATGTTGTTGGATCAATTTAGAACTAAGAACCACATTACTTTTTCATACACCAGAATACATTTTGAGGGAAACTCCTCAACAATCATGCAACATGTTAAACATTTCAGCACCAAAAGTTAATTCATGTTTGAGAGAGTATCCTCTTTGTTAATAATTAAGAAATGTCGATGTCAAAAGGAATAAAGATTTAAATATTGAGTATCATAATTTGTTGCATTAAAAGTTATTGCTCAATTTGACCTGAAACTTTAAGTAAATATCTTTTATCGTTTGGTCTCGTGTGGCTTTTTTTTTGCTAATCATGAATTAGCTAGAAAACGAATCGCAAGAGATACCCAAGCAGCAATTTTCGGCAAAAATTTCCTTAAAATAATGACGTTTCTGTGGACAATGATAGGGGATTTTTTGAGACGTTTTTAAACCTTTAAGAACGATTGGAACAGCGGTGTCCCATAAACAAAATAATTTTTTCTCACTGCCTAAAGTTATTTTTTCTTATGTCTGTACATAATTGTAAAGTAGAAGGTTGAAGGAATCTAGGATATTTCTTCCAAGCCTCTAGCTATTTGCTATGTAGTAAATATTTAAGCCTAAAAAATGGCGAATTATTAAATTCTCAACTTCATAATTGATTTTATTTTTTTTTATACTTTCAATTTTTTTAAGCAAAACCCTTTTGGCAATAAAAACTACAATACTCATATGTAATATTTTTCATTAAAGCGGAAAATATTATTCATTAGTATTGTCAGAAAAATTACTTAAATTTTTGGGCTATTTTGGTCCCTATCGTTCATAGAAGCACAAAATACACCGAATCAGACTCTGTTGGACTTTCCAAGGTTAGATGTAAGACTTATGATTGATTATATTTCTCAGTTTAATTTTTATTGTTGATTTTCAGTCCGTAAAAAGTGTCTCGTCGTTAAAGGGCTAAAAGCATTCACTATGCAACAAATTGACAACTTTTTTCTGTCTCAGAGGTCTCACATGGTACTTTTGATAGAGTCGAGTCTCCTGATTAAGAATATGGTTTTGGTTTTGCACAATCACGTCACAATTTTTTTTTATTAATACTTTTATATTTTTTCTGCTTTGCCTTACATTATCCTTTATATCACAGGTTCTAGCGAACAGAATTTAAAAAGTGTGGGTCCATTGAAAAGGTCATTAGTTGTGCTTCAATTTTGAACATTACAAAAAACTTTGTAAAACCACTCCTTCAGGGTGTAAAATTGGAGTTTCTCTAAGAATTATCGAAAAAATGGTCTTTGATTGAGGTTGTAAAAAATTGTATAAAATAAACTAAACAAAATAATAAAAATCCATTGACACCAGACGATAGGTACCACTTTAGGACTACAATTTTGTTCATAGAAGACATCGCGCTATAATCACTCTAAATGCCTCATTTGTTGGTTATTGCCATTTTCCGAAAATATGAAATACCTATTTTAGAGCAAATTCCCTAAAGATAACTGAGAAAATATCTTTTAAAACTTACGTGAAACACACCTAAATGTTGAGATTCTTCTTTAAATTGATCGGGGCCCATCAACATAATTTTCATTTACATCCCAAATCAACCCTCAAATACGAAGCTCTCAGTTTACCTTTTAAGAACACAATTTTTGTTTCTATTTATTTCTATCCATCCATCTAATACTATTTCTAGTAGAGGTTAATTTTAAGTGAAAGTACGATCTAAAGTCATTGAAATATGTTCGCGAAATGTCCGCTGATACTTTTTCTACTTATCATAATAGAGCATCCCAAAAGGAGTTTAGGGGCTTCTTCTTGCGGCTGAATGTTGATTGGGGATGGAAATGAAAATTATGTTCATGGTCCTCCGGTCGATTTAAAGAAGAATCTCAACATTTCGGTATGTTTCACGTAAGTTTTAAAAGATATTAGGTGAGATTCTTAACAATCTCACCTACTATAATCCTAACAAAATTTCATGTCATCCGATCGACCTCAAACTTGGCCTAAATGTGTTTCAGCACTTCCTGATCATGAATATATATGTGGCTAATTTACGTTCCCGGCCGGCCGGCCGCTCTTTGGAGCTTAATAGCTCCTAAACTAAAAAAGATATCGACTTGCGGTTTTCGGCAAAGGTTATATATCGGGTGAAAATTGCAACTTGGTGCATTGACCCCCACCCCCCACCCCTCCTTCCGCCATTTTGAAGACCCCCCTTTTTTGTTTTCTCAATAGCTCCGCCCCTATGGCATCGAGCGGGCTCAAATTTTAATATGCTATAGCTGGGTCTTAAAGCTTTCCATCAATACCAAACTTAAGGTCCCCCGACCCCCCTGACCCGAGCTATAAGGGTCCAAAAAAATTTTCTTAAAATGGCCATAACTCCGGTTCTAATTGTCAGAATTTAAAAAGTGAGGGCTTTTTGAAAAGCTCTCGTGAAATGCCACTTCCCTTTCTAACATCGCAAGTTCATAAAACCACCGCTAGGGGCGCTATTATTAAAAAGAAAATTTTTAAATCTTATAAGTTAAATAACTCAAAAATTCCATTGTGCATCGGGCTGAAAATTTAGTATGTTGTAGCCGTTGATTATACCTATCAAACAAAAAAAACCTTAAGTCGATCTAAAACCCCTGACCCGAGCTATAAGGGGTCAAAGTTCGAACATTGACCGGCCTCTATCTCCGGTTCTAACTAACATAGCGACCTAAATTTTACCTTTTTGGTTTCGTCTCAATGAGCACTTTCAGATGGAAGTTCAAAAAGTCACCACAGGTGGCGCTGTGATGGCGTCAAAATTCATCGAAATTCAAAGTCATTTTTCTCAAAAACGGCATTGTGCAAGTTAATGAAATTTTAGTATGTTGTAGTCCAGTCTAGGACGTTTCCAAAATGGTGCAAATGTGCGCTGTGGTTAAAACAGAACCGGAGATATGAGGGGTCAAAGTTCACAAAATTCAAAAAATCATATCTCCGGTTCTATGTGACCGATTTTAATGAATGAGGGCTTAAACGAAAGATCTCACCAAATGCTACAACTTTCTAGAATAATTGAACTTCGTGGGACCAACACCAGGGGCGCCACAGTCGAAAAACCAATTTCAATATCACATAACCTCAATTATCTCGACTGTCGCTGAACCGATTTTGATGATTACTTCGACATAATTGTAGAGGACATTTGTCTCTACATTTCGTCCATACATCATTTTCCGATCAGACTACGCTATCACTCCGATTTTGCCGTTTAAGTGTGAAAAAAATGATTTTTCCCATAATAACGCTTTGAAATCACTCAGATGCCAATTTGACTGCCTCTACTCCACAAAAACACTTAAAATATGGTTTTAAATGGAAAGTCCCACAAAAGACAACAATTCTTTCATATAGTTGAAGTTCAACAAATGACTACTTGGGGAACTCTGGATGAAAAAACGAGTTAAGAAACAAAAAACCTCGCTTATCTTGACTTCTGAGTAATCGATGAGATCATGTTCTATAGGAAAATTATAGAGAACATTCTGGTCTACATTTCACCCATATATCACTTTTGTGCCAGTTCATCCAAATCCTTGATATTTTGGTTTAAATATAAAATTTGTATAATTTCACGAATTTGATTCAAGATAACTGAATGGCGTCTCCCAACTTCAGCTCCAAATCGAATTTGCATGCACTCCGAGTTAGCTCACGTTAAGAATCTCACCTACATAAGCCGGTTAGGATTATCTGTCCCTTTTCTCAGTTATCTTTAGGGAATTTGCTCTAAAATAGGTATTTCATATTTTTGGAAAATGACAAAAACCAACAAATGAGGCATTTAGAGTGATTATAGCGCGATGTCTTCTATGAACAAAATTGTAGTCCTAAGTGGTGCCTATCGTCTGGTGTCAATGGATTTTTAATATTTTGTTTAGTTTATTTTATACAATTTTTTACAACCTCAATCAAAGACCATTTTTTTGGCAGTTTTTAGAGAAACTCCAATTTTACACCCTGAAGGAGTGGTTTTACAAAGTTTTTTGTAATGTTCAAAATTGAAGCACAACTAATGACCTTTCCAACGGACCCACACTTTTTAAATTCTGTTCGCTAGAACCTGTGATATAAAGGGTAATGTAAGGCAAAGCAGAAAAAATATAAAAGTATTAATAAAAAAAATTGTGACGTGATTGTGCAAAACCAAAACCATATTCTTAATCAGGAGACTCGACTCTATCAAAAGTACCGAGTGAGACCTCTGAGACAAAAACCGTGTTGCATAGTGATTTACTTTCACTTAGAGAGTGCGAACAGCCTTTTGGCTTTGTGCTAACTCTAACTCTCTGCCACAAAATTGTCAAATTTGTACAGGAAGTTCCGGCTTAAGTGAGAACGAATTGAAAGAATTTGATATAAATTGCCTACTATTTGTAAAATAAATTTTGAAATGCCCCTAAACGTATGTAAATAGTTTTTAAGCAGTAAATTTGAAATACTTTGTTTATGAACCGTTGGCGTTGAAAATATTTTGCATACATCACGGCGTTTTCTTAACTTATTCGAAAGATCATTCCTGTGGGTATGCATATTTTCTGTGCACTGGAGTGCATTCCCGGGCTTTTTTTTCAGTCCCGTGAATTTCTTTGAAAGCGGAACTCCCTGCAATTTCAATTTTGTAAAAGCAATTTTTTTAAAGATTGCGCACCTCCGATATAGAAGCACTTCTACCATTTAGCTACGGAGGCTGATCAATAACACCAAGACGGCGGCAGACGTATTGTAAGGGGGGATGTATAGAGTTTGAATAAGATTATTATTGTAGTTCCATTAAAAAATTGAAGAAAAAAGCTTTATTGCAAAGATGTCCCAATTCAAAGGTGCTGTACTTCCCCTTGCAGCCACAAATTTATTAATTAAATTAAATTAAAATATTTTCAAAAGCCGCCGATGCGTAAAATTCCCTGCGCTCCTCTAATAACAAACGAACATTGGAGGAAGTAGATAGAATATGGAGAAAATTTTATGTATTTGTAAAAAGATCAAGATATTCCGGTTGCTGAGGAGAAGATGCAATTAAGACAATTTGGCTTTTCTTAAATATTAAACACCTTCCTTATACCTCTGGTGCTATCAATAAGCAGCTCAAGACAATAAACTTGAGGAAAACTATGGGGAAATTCTTTGGAGTAGATAGGAACAAAATTTTCACGGTAGTGTTCCATCCACGGGTTCAGTATGAAATTTCAAGTTGTTTAAATGTTATAAATAGTTTTCATGTAGTGACATACCTTTCTTCAGAAAATTTATTTTTGCTGCGACTCTTGGCGTGAAACAGTGTTCTTGATGACTATCTCACACCCTTGAACAATTTATTTAGAGGCATCTCTCACCCAGCTGGTGAACTAATTATCACGACTACTAATGAGTTTCTTGAACTTAAATTGCAAACTTGTACAAAGTTGGGTCGTTTACAGCAAAAGCTCATGCTTCATGGTGTGATTTTTAAGCTCACTCATTCTTTGCCCCCCAAAAAAAAAAGCTCCTGTAGAGGGATGCAGGATGAAGAAATGGGGAGAAAAGTCTTCGATGGATTTTCTGGTACACTTTTGTAAATTGACTGCCACTTTTACTCCCTTTAAACTTGACAGTGGAGAGTCAATGTATCGGAAAAGACATCGATTTTCTTCTACATTCCTTTCCTTCCAATTTTTTTTTCGGGACTAGAAATTCTACGGCAAAAAATTGAGAGCATGTCAAGAATGAAAATGAAATGTTTGGATGATAGAAGATAAATGTGTTCATTCATTCATGAAAAAAATATATATTCCACTGATTTCTCTTCTATTATACATGCAATAAAAAAATGTTTTGATACGTTAGAATTAAATAGAAATTTAAAAAATTAGCGAATACATTGCATTTGGGGATATGAATAAAAAATTTTAAGCTCTAAATAATGGGAAATTTGTTTGGGAGTTTTCAAATCATTTGTTAATCAAATTAAATTTTAATTTTTAATTTTTATATTTTTGCATTATTTTGATTTATTTCAAATTTGAATTTTGATTGAAATTTTCCTAACCTAAAGTTGTGCTAAAGCCATTACTTCACAAATTTACTGTTTTACTAACTAAATGTTTATTTTTTTGATAAACAAAATTCGATTTTTTATTGACTAAATGTGATTGATTTTTTACTTACTTAAACGTTGTATTTACTGACCATTTTTGCTGAAATTCTAACCACAAAAATCTTATCTTCATTATCAATACTTCATTCGGGGTATTGTCATCAATGGCGCTATCTTGTTACCTAAAGCAGTCTTTGTACTACACAGAAAAAAAGTTCGTAAAATTGTTCATAAATGTTGTTGAATTCCTACTGGGAAACCTACTAAAAAATTTGTAAAAGTTTGTACGTTTTTTACAAACACTCTTCATAACATGATTACTCGACGAACATTTTTTTGTTTCTTTAAAAACATTGTTCGTAAATCTTCGGAAACACACAGAAACATGTTTGTTAAATTTTGTAATTTATTCGTAATTTTTTGTCAGGCAAACAAAAATATATCAACAATTGTTTCTAAAAGAACACAAAATACTCGTTAAGTGATTATTTTACGAACAATATTTTTGAAAAAGTACAAAATTTTGTGAACTTTTTAGGGAGTTATACGATTTCCGAAAATTTCGTAAGTCCCCAGTAAGGAGTTATAGACTTTTGAGCACTCATTCATTTTGAGTAATCTTTGCAGAAGTCAGCATGAAAGATTCGAATTCTGTGTAAATAATTTTCGCAATTTAATGTCTGAAAAAACTATTTATTTCTTTTCCATTCGTTTGAGCATTAATACAAATAATGTAAATACAAACAATTTACAAAATAATTTGTTTCTGTTAAGAGGTTCAGGTATAGAGGATTTGTATCAGTAGCCCAAGGTCTTTACACTGGCTTTTTGAATTACATTAACGTCAATTACTGTATATAAAATGTTGGTTTAGGGGAAAAGGGGCAGTTTCATGCAACTAAACTTTTTTCAGGACTTATTTGCTAATCAAATATGAACCATATTCAAACTAACTATATTTCGTTAGTTTCTTTTGAGTATGGATTAACTCACATTATACACTTCATACACTTTATACACATTATACACAGAGCACTTGCTAAATAATTATTTTTCGCCTTAAGAATATTTATTTTCGAAAATAATGAATGTGCGAAACTACCCCTCTCCCTTAATATTTTCCCAAACATTTTACCTTTCGAGAAAATGCAAATTCAGCTGTATGGGTAAACCTTAAGTCTTAAATCCATATAAAGCGTTCCTCAGACTAGGCTTAGCACCCAACGGCCAGGCTGATCTTCGAAAATACTCACCAGGTAAAATTTGGCCGTAAATGATTCGGATTAGGAGGATTAGGTAAAGGAAATTTATGCAAAACTTCTGATCTTTCTTGAGATAAATCTTTATAGCCAAATTATACACGCTAAATATTCTCGAAAACTTGAGTCTGTTTGAGCCCTAGTCCCACTTCTAGAATGTTTCTAATTTTTAAAATTAGCACTTTTGAGCACTCATTCATTTTGAGTAATCTTTGCAGAAGTCAGCATGAAAGATTCGAATTCTGTGTAAATAATTTTCGCAATTTAATGTCTGAAAAAACTATTTATTTCTTTTCCATTCGTTTGTGCATTAATAAAACATTGAAACTTTCGTATTTTTACCTTTTCAAAAACCTTACTTATCCCCTGTTTTACGAAAATATGAACGAAAAATCAGTTTTGTGCTGTTTTACTTCAACCAAATAAGGCACCCAATCAAAAAGAGTAAAATTAATTAACATCTACCGGCCTTTTTTGATACAAATGATACACCACGGCCGGTGGCAGCCAAAATCCCGAAAGCCAAAATCCCGAAAAGCAAAATCCCGAACGCCAAAATCCCGAAAAGGCCAAAATCCCGAAAGTCAAAATACCGAAAGCCAAAATCCCGCGAATGTTTAAAATCGTTAAAAGGGATAAAATTATATGGAGGAAAATGTTTAGAATAATTTCCCAAGACACAGAAGATTTCCCTTTGCCTCCAGCAAACGCGGGTACAATCGTGGGAGTAGCTATGACACTTTTAAGAATTCGGGATTTTTGCTTACGGGATTTTGGCCCTTTCGGGATTTTGACCGGGACCCCACCACGGCATATGGGATACCCAACAATTTTTTCTTGGAATAGAAGTAAAATATAAATTTAAATACTGAAAAATATTACATGAATATTTTAAGAAATTAATAAAGTGATAGTGACATTGTACAGTTTAAATATGTATTAATGTTAAAAGTTTTTAAACTTGGTCATTTTGACCGGGTCTTGGTAGGTTTAGTGTTAAAATGAAATGAAAATTTCTTAAATTTTCTTTTAAATGCATTAAAATCTCAAAACTGAGTTAGCCCCTTTGTCTTTCCAAGGATCGATATGCAACAGCCATTGCCAGTCCAAATTTTTCCAAAAATCTGGCTTGTTAAAGCCAAATAGATTTAGATCTGGGAACCGTTTAATATTTTAAAATCGTTTTGACGTTCGAAATGTCCTACCATTCCTCATACAAAGTAAGTTTGCTTGGTAGAAATATTTTGTAAGTTAGTGAGACTGACGCTATTGGCGCCACTATCTCTAGATCTTTGATCTTAATATCCTTAAGTATTATTAATGTAATAAAAATAACATAAATGTTTAAAAATTCGAGAAAGACTGGATAAATTCAAAGGACAAAAGGATGCATTTTAGAAGATAAAGATTCTATAAAATAAAACCAAGATTTTTCTGCAAGCAATTTTACCTAAAGTTGCTATCTAATTTAAAAGCATTTCTCAATTTTATTTGCAAGTAATTTTCTTGGGAAAATTTTGTCAAACTTTATGTCTCAATCTTTCAAGATATCCAATGATCCTTGAAATACCGAAAAGAAAACTCATCTTTTCGTCAATTGTAATTTTTATATTTTGATAATATCACGGATGAAAGATTAAATCGACAGAAGGTCTTCAAAGTTTTCTCGTTCATCTCTGTCGCTGGCATCTTGTGAGAATTGTACAGAGATATCTCCAAAAAGGCTCCCTTTTCGACTGTGAGTAGGGTTTTTTACTGTGCGAGTGGTAGGGGGGGTTAGGGGAGGTTATAGGGAGGAAGAGAAAAAAGTTATAGAACCAAATGGGTGAAAAGTTGAAGAAAAGACAACCCTCGATAGTGAGACGATTGTGGCTGGAATCATACAATAGACTGCGGTGTAGTATATATATCCAAACTCAAAATGTTGTATAAGCAATTGGGAGAGGTTGGGCGCTAAAATCTTTTCCAGGCGCTGGGAATTATTGGGGTAGGTTGTCTATGTTATTTTGGGATATTGAGGGGGGTAGAACTTTTCAACTGACATGGATCGATATTTTCCTCTGGTTGATTTTTCCTTCAAAGTTTTACATGATTAACTCGAGACAAGTGATACGATGTTTCTGTTTTTGATAGACGTTTTTCATTTCTTCTGGTCTGCATTGAAATTTCCTAGTGTTCTTTTTCTGCTCTCTTTAAGTGTATTCTAACATTTTAGAATGTGTCACAGAGATTACAAAGGGGGAAAAAATGGAAGATGTAACATTTTCATAAAAATATAATTTATTCAAATTTTAATGGAGCGAGAAGAAAATGGCTTTTAATGAGATGTAAATTGACTTTCCCAGCGTCTTTATTACAATGCTTCATCTTAATAAATCGCTTATTAGTCTTAAGGATGAACGAAGGCAGAAAATGAGCTAGGATCTTTTCTTTTCCATCGTGTATTTTTCGTGTTTTTGAGGAATTTTCACGGGTGGCAAAATGAAATTTATTCACCAACTGTATAACGGTTGTGGAAGTTACTTAAATTGATTTTCCTGCATATTCAAAATTCACAGGCGACGAAGCGAATATTCTTATTGTTTCTCTTTCTCGGAAAATGTATGTATATATAGGAAAGGAAACTTGGACGAGACGTGGTGGTTGTGTGAAAATTAGGAAAATATATATGTCAAAGCAATATGAGAGGAAAATTGTGTTAGAGCATCTTTCTCGTTTTTGGGAAAGTGCTCACGAATTCATTCATGGGTTTGCTTTTTCCCAGGATGAGCAAGGAGTGGGGATGTGAATTGTGCGTTGAATCGGGAAAATTAATGTTTTGGGGAAAGGGTGAGAAAATTTCCCAAAGTTAAATATGCGCAAGTCCCAATGTGCCCCTTTCAACCGATTCAAATTGCCCCTCCTTGACGTCCTACACAATTTTGCTGAAATAGGGGTTTATTTCTCTCACTAAAATAAACTCACTCTTATACTCTACCAATATGAGAGATTATTTGTGCCATAATACAATTATGTAATGTTAATAAAATATTTGTTCTTTACTCCCGCGCTATTCCAATATTTGCGATTGATAACGAAATATATTGTCTGACAATCTGAATTATATCTGGCAATTCCGACATTACTATGTTCCCAGTCCAGATGGGCAAAAAATGTGTTTGGTAGAACATCAAATTGTTGATCATAGAGCCAGAGAGAGAGAGAGACAATAAATTTATTCGACTATTTGGGAATGAAAATGCATTATGAATGACTGTCTCTGTATTTTCTAACGCAATCACTGATATTATTCAATCCACAATGTGATTCGAATTGTATTTTCACCAGCAACAAAGGTAAATTAATTTAGTATATGTGGCGGAAAATTAGAAATTTTTATTGATGTTTGCTTTTTGTAACATTTTCAATGTGCATAATTACACTTTGGCAGTGTATTTAAAATTTTAAATTGATTTGTATGACATACATTTCATCGCTTTCGATAAAAACAGTACTTATCTATACAATTAATTGCAATTAATATGGGAAGAATTGGTCAAACATTGTAAATGTCGAGTTTTACGGCAAGTAAAATTGTTTTACATTTTTTTAATTATAATAATGAGGGTCAATATTCCAAAGAGGAACTAGGCTTTTTCGAAATCGGAACGGGATTATTAAAATGAATTATTGTTTTTTCTTAAACAATTATGGTGTTCTGGTTAAAATCTTGAAAATCTAAAAACCCGAACGCCCAAAATTCTGAAAGCCAAAATTCGGAAAAACCTAAATTCAGAAAGTGAAAATCCCGAAAAGACAAAGTTCCGTAAACCGAAAACACGAAAAGTCAAAATCTCGAAAAATCAAAATCCTGAAAGCAAAAATCTCGAAGCCAAAATCCCATAAAACAAAATTCCGAATTCTTAAAAATGTCATAGCTACTCCTAGGATTGCACCCAAGCTTGTTGGAAGTAAAGGGAAAATTTCTATGTTTTAGGAATTTACTTTCAGTAAATAGAGTACTCTTTGGTGATAGCCAGTGGATTTTAAGTCACCTCAAGAAAAGAAAGACACTTTGCAATCTTTCCCAGAGCTTAGTAGAGCAATCGATGAATTGCAAGAGATGTCTAGATACATGAAAGAAATGAATCACACGAGAAAAAGATTGATTTATTGTAATTTTTCTTTTTTTGTCCCTTGCCCATACGGTCATCGCCGTCTTAGTGTCAATTCCAACCTCCAGGACGGAAATGATGTAGTCTTTTCACTGGTTGTATGTTTTGCGACCATACACAAGCCATAAGAACTGGGCACTCAATGGGTCAAATGGTAGAGCATTCGCTCTATGATGCAAGTGTTCCGGGTTCGAATCCCCTTTAGGCCACCAGGAATTTTTCTGGCGTTAAGAGTGTTCGAATTGCATGCAGTGAGCTTCACTGCACTTGATTCCACGGAGCATGGAACTGACAACCCTATCCATGTATAAGAAAAATAATAATGGATATCCCGAACTCCCCTTGTGGGAATGGCTAGTTCCTCTATAGAACGTTGTGTCACCATTATTATTATTATTAATAATATTATTATTTTATTACTAGGTCACATTTCATGAGAAGGTGGATACACACAAAAAATATTATCAAAAACTATCAAATCACGTCAAGTCTGAAATTTTACAACAAAATAGTTACTAAAATTAAATTTTAAAATTAGTGAAAACGATTTTCAAAGAAACCTTCCCAATTGATGACTTAAAAATGATGATACTGTTCAACTTCACACAAAATAATGATTCTCAGAAGGTCCAAAAAAACATAGTTTAGTCGAGTACAAGTCTGAATTGTCCAAAGAAAAAAAACGATTTTGTAATGGTTGAGTAGCATTGAGTAGCAGAAGCTCTGGGTGAGATTGAAAAGTGTTATTCTTCTTAGAATGACTTGGAATACACAGGCTATGACTGAATAGTCCTGTATGTATCACGTCAATTCTTTATCCAATTAATATGCTTTCTGTTCTAAGAAAACACTTGTTTTAGTATTCGATATCAAATTTTCAAAAATCGATTTTTCGATCTCATGTGGTATAGAAGCACTGACAAGGGATACTTATGGTGCAATAGGGATGTAGTTTCCTTGTTGATGTATCAAGGTTGTTAATCCCTTCAGAGACTAAACAATTATGTTCTTTCACTAAAACTTTCGGTGTATCCCCTACTTCAGTGCCCGAAAGCTCCGGCGAAAGAATATTGTTGTTTGATCTTTGAAAGGATCAGTATTCCTGATGGATCCAGAAAGAGGTTACCTAGTCATAGTTTAATTTCCTTAAATTCTTATTAAGCATGAAATGGGAAAATTTTTCCTTAGGATTTTATACTACATTCTTAGAGGGGATAATAAAATTGTCCGAATTAAAAAATATGAAAATAAAAATGTTCTAAATGATTTATTTAAGTGATATAAATGATACTCAATGATATCAATTCGTCAGTTAAATCAGCATTTGTCGTAACTTCCTTTTGACAACTTTTCAGGAGACGAAATTTTCAGGTCAGCTTTATTTTCCTTAAAAATGAGCCCCGAATGCGATACTTTTGAGTCAAAATAATAAAAGTGGCACTAATAAATTGTAAATTACCTCGAGACAATCTTTATAAAATGATTTAAAAGCTGAGATATTGAGATATATATTCGATGAAACACAATAAAATTTTATCGTAACTTCCATCGTTTATAAAGCCATAACTTCCAATGTATGGAAATCTTGGAAGTTACGACAATTTTCTAAAATACATTATATCAATTTCAATTACCCTAGTGATAATAAGTGCCTTTATTTGACTAAATTAATTAATTAAACTCTTATCCCTGCCCCTAAAGGCATTTATTTCATAAATTTTATTAAATAAATTTTATGCAACGCGTCGCTTGCTTTGTTTTGAATTAATGACAAATGGGCAATGATTTTTTCTCACTTTTTTCTCACAAACATTGAATTCAAATGATTTAATGTTACATTATTCGCACTGTCTTTGTATATTTGGAAGAGTTTGTGAACGTTTTAATGAGAAATATTACATTTTTGCTGCAAATTACAAGCCACGCAAACGAGCGAAAGAAGTTACGGAAAATGGTGATTAGAGAAAATTTTGTATGGAAATTTGTCGTAACTTCCTCAAAAATGGAAGTTACGACAAATTCTGATAAAATTGTTCTTAATTAAGGGCACTTACGATAATTTTTTTTTTAATAATTTTTATTGGGCTTATAAAAGTTTCTTTTTCTCAAGTGCGTTAAATAAAAAAATACGACAAATGCGTTAGTTTAAAATTACGACAAATGCTAATTTAACTATCGAATTTTATTTCTGACTTTTTACAATTTTTAGGATTTCATCAATTTTCAATTTTTGCACATAGTATTTTGTATCTTCTTCTGACAAAAAATGTAGAATGATTGAGATATCATCCTTTTTTTTGATACTTCGTATGAGAATTTAATTTTTTTAATTTGTTGGATTAACTTTATCACAAATTGCAAGCATTTGTTTTTTTTTCGATGGACTCGCGATGAATAGAAATGTGAAACTGAAAATAGTACAGTTGCTGACAAAAAAATAAGCGTGTATTTTTGTGCTAACTGCAGGAAATTTGGTAGATAGCGCAGTTGCTGATGAAATTTTGTTACTATCGTACAGTTAGAACATTTTCACGGAAAAATATCGAAGTATAGAGAAAATTCCAAACTTTTTGTATAACGTAGTTTAATAGAGAAAATTCCATAATATCAGAATTATGCAAAAAGCTGAAAATCGCAAAAATGCAGTTAGCACAGTTGCTGAGACAACCGACGAAATTTCAAATATGACTACATTAGTTCCAATAGGAATAAAGTGGTAAAGTACCGATGGTAATAGAGCTTTTCCACTAAATTCATTTTAAGCTATTTATGCGGTTTATATTGAAAACCTCTGTGTATTTGCCATTACTTTTAATATATTTTTTTTTACTAAAATATAGAAATAAATTGTGGTGGTCATAATGCTACTCAATTGACTGATAAAAGCTATCTAGCCTTTGTTTAAAAGCTCTATTTTAGGAATTAATCTCTGTTGTTAATACAGTTTTATTCACAAACATAAAATCATTTGAGCAGTTTTAATTATCTAAAAAATCTTCACAATATTTAATTTATATTGTTGGGGGGATATTATCGATAATTATATAGGAGATTGGATGGTATGAAAGTTTGTCAATATTTACAAAATTTCTGCGCAGGAAAATAATTTTAATCAAAACAATATGTTTTCTGGCAATTTTGCTCGCTCCAATCAATTTTGTGCGATTCGTGTGAATAATTTAATTGAAAATACCATTAAAAATATAAATAAATAAAATGTGTTTGTGCTTAATTTGGCTGATGCAGCTCTTTGATGTTATCATGTAGGATTGCAATTAATGAAAATTACTTGGTTTTTTTTTTTAATATATAGCATCAAAATGTGATGTATACATTGAAAATCAAAATGTTACCTGGTACTTTATTGTTGAGCAAGAAAAAGCTTCCTACTTGAAGCTATTGCTGTGCGGGTAGAAAGGGAATGTTCTACAAAAGAGATGTAAATTTATATGAATGCAGAGGGAGAGAGCTTTTAGCGTTAAGAATGGGTGAAATTCCAGTCGTTCTCCTTTTTTTCCACCCCCTCAAGAATGCTATATAATTTCATCCGACAAATGAATGTTGCTGCAACTTCAATTGTTGGTGCAAGTCAACTGCAGTTGAGTGGGTATTTTTAGAGGATAAATATCCTTTTTAACTATTTTTCAACATCGTATTTTATTCACATTCATACCACGAGACTAAACGGAATTTTGCAATTTTCCTTTCTATCCAGATATAAGCATCTCGTCCTCTTATTTGCAATTCTTGCACTCTAGCATTGTTAAATTTTAATATAATTCCATACTATCATTTTGTCTGGAGAATTTTTTTTTCCTTTAAACTATTCACTACACGCTTCTTGCATTTTTCAGGCCTTCAGGACTGTTACAACTGGAGAAAAACGTGCGGTCTCTTGTTTATTTTTCCTACGTCCTGAATTGTAAAAAAAAAGTTTGTCTTAGGTCGTAGCATGGAATACCTACAGGAATAATCTTTGCTATCAAATGTGTATCAATTCTTCTCTGATGTGTGTGAATAATTTGATTTCAAGAAAGTATATCATTCACCATGCAAATAGATTTTCATTCTGTATGATTTGCCATACGACGACGAAGACAAGGTGCTTTTGCAGAAGCGTGTCATTCAATTAAATTTCCGCGCACTGTAAATTAATTGAAATACTCCAAAAGAGGGAATGTGTGAGGGTTGCAAAATCACGGTTTCGTGTCATAAATTTCCTCTTCTACAGAGAGCACATTTCCTGGTAAAATCATTGATTTCAGACGTGACAGGGAATGGGAATGGGAATCTTTGTGAATCAAGTCGCAGAGATGATGGTTTTGGTGTTGGAACTTTTGAGATAGAGCATTCCCAAGAAATTGTATCATGGAAATTTGGAGAGCATCAAAATTTTAGTTTTCCTACAAGAGGAAAATCTGCGCATATTTTCAAATCTCTTGCCAATTTCACCTTGGTATCGCAATGGATCATTAAAATTTTCCGGGGAAAATTGTCTTTCTTGGAGCTATCCCATACCCCCATGGCTCATCGGTTCTGAGACATCATTAAGATTTTAATGTGATTCACTATTATTATTTATTAATCGTATCGGGATATACTGTTACAATGTAATCATGTTATATTGTTGTTGATCCCGTGTTGGAAGAATCTGCTAAGTCCGTTTGTAGACTGCCTAAGAGAGCCTTCCCTGTATTGTGGATGCTTCTTCCATGCTCCCGGAGTTGTTGGGCAAGAGGCAGTGCATTGGTATTACGCCTTGTTCAGTGCTGTGTGAAATTTTTTTTCCCGAACATTCAGTTATTTGCACCGGACGGGACTCAAACTCACAACTTTAAGAGTCGAGTCAGAGATCTCATCCGCCCAAGACCAACGATCTTGCCTATTGGCCAGTGAGATCCACATGTGATTCACTACTAAACTATAAGTAATTTTAGAACTATAAAAAAGGGCCCTTAGTTTGTGTAAGGTTTTTGTTGAACCTTATGATCTTTTCTAAAAAAAAAACAAAATAGTCAAAATCGATTTAGTAATTAATTTTTGAAATAAACTCTGCAGAAGAAAGCCTCCTGAATTGATTTTAAAATAAAAATTACTTATCTGTTCATTACCGGTTACAACTGATTTGAATCGATTATTAAATCGATTAAATAAACTTAAAACATTGTCCAAAGGGTAAAGGTAGGGGAGACTGGGGCAAAAAGTAACAAAACGGATATTTTATTTTTTTGCAAGCTAGCCTAGCGTCCCAGAAATTTCTAATTAGTGCAATTTTATAGGAAATTTACTGCTCTGAAAGTCATTTTTCTCTATTTTGTAAGGAAATACATTTATCGAGCTGTTTTCTAAAAGGTAATTTTGTGACCATTTTCAAAAATGCTGGGGCAAAGTACCAGACATGATACTTCCGTAAATTTAAAAAAAATAGCTAGGTGACATTTTTTCTTAGAAAATTTATTCCTCTACACCTTTTTAAAACACAGCTGTCTCTATCTGAACGAGAAAAGCGCTTTTCAAGCTATTAAAAAAAAACAATACCCAAGAGACTGCTAATCGTTTGACCAATGCAAACAAAAAGCAGCGAAACGCGAAAATGACGTTTCTTCTCGCCGTGAGACATCAGAAATTGCTTCGGTCTTTGTTACTTTTTGCTCCACACATTTTGTTACTTTTTACCCCAACTGGTCATTTTTAATAAAAGGATTTCTGGAGAGAAGAATCTTTGTATAATTCTAAAAAAGATAGTGGTTTCGTATTCAAAGAATCCAAATCATTTAGGAAACACTTACCAGTGCATCAATATTGGAAAATAAGTAGGTCAAAACTAATATCTGTTGTAATGAAAACATTTCAAAAATAGGGGTAAAAATTTCAATATTTTTTTATTTTATGAATTCCTTGTTCGAATTCTAAGAAACTTACGACATTGAAGAAGATCTATGGAGGCCATCTATGGAAAAAAATTTAAGCCGCTATCTCTTTTATCTTGGAAGATATTGAATTTTTAAATTTTGAATTTGTGACTTTTTACCACAGTCTCCCCTATACCTTCGAGTAATATAATCGAATTTCGAATAAATATTAGTTATGGATTGGAATTAGTTCAAGCTTGTCAAAAATTTAAACACCTTTCGAACCATCGCAATTATGATACCATTCCGTCGAGAAATACGCTTTCTAGAGCCTTTTTTTACATTTGACCGTGAAAATCTTTTATTAGGAATAATTTAACTGTATTCTCGTATAAGTACGAATTGTCCGCCTGGGTATTCTCTATAACATATCCACAAGTAAAGAAATCGCATCACGCGTTTTGAGCAATCTTAGAAAACTTGATTTTGTACTGGTGCGGGGAAAATGAGGGGCATGTTAATGGCATATTAAAATGGCATGTTCGAAAAAATTCAAAATGAATTTCGAATATTTTTGAGCAAGTTTGTGATCAATTATCACTTACTAAGAAAGTGCTGTAAATATCTTTTAAAAGGTAATTATCAGTTACGAAAAATGAATGAACATATCCAGTAAAATTACGACAAAATTAAAAGTTGTTGATGCATACATTTATGACTCTTTAGGCTCAATAATCATACCTAGGGTTAAATATTTATATTAAAATATTGCATTACCCATACCGATAAACAATTCATATTATCTGTTTCGTGCCTTTAGTGCAGGATTTTATTTTCGAAAAAAAAATTGAATTATAAAAAATTGTTTGAAGATATAATTTTTGTTTGTAATGTTCATATTTTGTCAGAGAAAAAAATAGATTTGGTTTACAAAAATGCAATTTGTTCAGTTGAATATTAAATCTATATAAAGAAGATATTTTATAAAAGGGTTTATTATGAATAATTAAAAATTAAAATGATTACCTACAGGGAGTAAAAAAAACATTTTGGCAGAATTCACATTGATTTTACTAAAGATTAAAATTCAGTAGGGGAAAGTGGTCTGCCTTTGAATGCGGCAGCCTTTGAATATTGTAATTTTTTCACTTTTCTTTAAAGCATAAATTCTTTTCTATTAACTATTAGATAGCTATTCATAATCCTCACAAGTCATCAAAAAATACAGACCCTAGCTCTTATTTTCTAGGTACTAGGGCAAAAAAACGAAACTGAGCTCTAAACTGTAATATTTATGTTCTACAATTCATGTGTTTTTTCATAATCAAAATAATTTTTCGAACAAATCTTCTATTGTGAGTCATAGAAGGTTATTCTTCGATGGTATTTCTCCAAATACATTTTGATTCAGATGAGACAAATTTTGTGGGTGATAAAAGTTTGCAAATATTGCTCTGCGGCAGCCTTTGAATCTTAATGTTGTGTGCCTTTGAATCCTCTCCTTCCATACATTGAAACATCTGACAGCTTTCTGTCCGGGAGCAGAATAGAACTCCTACTTTGGTCTGACGAATGTCATACAAATACTTATAACATGCTATCTTGCTCCGGCCGGGATGTTTCAAACTGACAATTGGCAACTTCAATGGCGTTTTATTACAAATTTTCAAGTGGAAAACAGAGCTTCAGAAAAATGTTAAAAATATTGTTGTATAATGACTTTTGACTACAGTGGTGGTTTTATTGAGTGCATTAGGGTTCATGCTAATCAATTATGGGCCGTTTAATGTTACAGCCCTAATATTCTCAGTGAAAAATTAAGATTCAAAGGCTGCCCAAACACATTCAAAGGCAGACCATGCAGGCTGCCTTTGGATATATCGACATAACATTTTTAAGTTCCTCACCAGGAAAAACTGAGGACTTGCGAGTCCTGAATGGGGTAAGCATAGAAGCTTAATGAACAAGAGAATATTTTGGTGTAGTGAAAAGTAAAACTCATGTTGTAGTTTACTCTGAAAAAAATCTCAAATTTTGAACATCATTTTTCGTTCAAAGGCAGACCACTTTCCCCTACTGGTTAAATTTGATTTTATGTATTGCTCACTCAGTGAATATTATTAATAATATTTAACACAGAGGGATTAATTTCATTGAAACAAAAATAATTAATATTTCAATGTAACATAAAAATGAAAAGCTAGTGATAAGCCTAGATCAGCTTGATGTAGGTGAGATTCTTAACGTGAGCTAACTCAGACTGCATGCAAATTCGATTTAGAGCTGAAGTTGGGGGACGCCATTCAGTTATATTGAATAAAATTCGTAAAATTATACAAATTTTGTATTTAAACCAAAATATCAAGGATTTGGATGGACTGACAGAAAAGTGATATATGGGTGAAATGTAGACCAGAAAGTTCTCTATAATTTTGCTATAGAACATGATCTCATCGATTACTCAGAAGCCGAGATAATCGACGCGACGTTGTGTGTTTCTGAACTCGTTTTTTTCGCCCAGAGCGCCCCAAGTGTTCATTTGATGAACTTCGACTATATCAAAGAATTGTTGTATTTTGTGAGACTTTCCATTTAAAACCCTATTTCAAGTTTCGAACTTTGGACCCTTATAGCTCAGGTCAGGGGTTATTGATCGACTTAAGTATTTTTTTGTTTGATAGTTATAATCTGCGGCTACAACATACTGAAATTTTAGCCCGATACATAAAGGAATTTTTGAGTTATTTTACTCAGAAAATTGAAAAATCTTTTTAATAATTGCGCCTCTAGCGGTGGTTTTCTGAACTTTCGATGTTAGAAGGAGAAGTGGCATTTCACGAGAGCTTTCCAAAACACTCTGACTTTTTAAATTTTGACAATTAGAACCGGAGTTATGGCGATTTTAAGAAATTTTTTTGGACACTTACAGTTCGGGTCAGGGGGGTCAGGGAACAGTAAGTTTGGTATTGATCGAAAGCTCTAAGGTCCAACTATAACCTACTAAAATTGGCGCCCTATTGATGCTATAGCGGTGGAGCTATTGCACCAATCAATGCACCAAGTTGCAATTTTCGCCCGATATATAACTTTTTCCGAAAACCGCAAGTCGATATCTTTCTTAGTTCAGGAGTTATTAAGTTCCCATACATTCGTGATCAGGAAATGCCCAAACACATTTTGGCAAAGTTTGTGCCCGATCGGCGGACATGCAATTTTGGTAGGATTATAGTAGCTTAGATTGTTTAGAATCTCACCTAATATTTGATATTTTACAACTAATTTAAATACGCTGAATAGATTTCCAGTGAACTTGTTATTTATTTGGCCATTTTTAATTTTTTTTTTCAATTGAATAAATGATTTATGTATTTTTAGATAGCTCAGGTTTTTTATAATCTCACTTTTTATATGGATGCGTAAAAGTATAATTTGTGAAAAATTAGTCCCAAAATTAAAATTTCAATCAAACACGAAAAGTGGTTTATTTTTTTTTTAATTTTTTGTAAAGCGTTTTGTTTAATTTAAAATCAATGCTATTTTTTATGATCTAATGATATAGACGAAATCTTGGGTTAGTGATTGTAACAAAGAGAGATAAATGAAAAGATATAAAAAAGTGCTCGAACTCGTGTCTTTGGTGCTATAATCGGAAAGTATTTCGCATTATACGGGCTACAGACTAGAGACTTAAGTTGTCTTCAGACTAGAGGTTTAGCCCAGTTCCCGAAGGTTTCAAAATCCCAAATAGCGTGCAATTTTATTACCTTTTGAGGACTTAATAAGTTATTTTTTTGTTTAATAGTTCAATCTTAAATTATTTTTTTCCTAAAAATCGTGATTAAGTTAAGCTATATGACTAAGCCTTATGCCCTAGACACACTTACGACTTAAGCCGAGAGATGACTTAGTGGAAAGTGATGGAAATGTAGTTTGACCATTATTTATAATATAATTACGCTAAGCCGTCTCAAGGCTAATCCTCATGTCTGTCAAGGCCCTTAGATCTGAAGCCCGTTTTATGGCTGATACTTAGCGCTTAAGTCATAGTCTGAAAAGACCAGGTTGTAGCTAAGCCCAAAAATTTGGAGACTTAGCTAAGTCATCGTTGAAACGAAGATTTAGTGCGTTGTTCGTGGCTTATCCATGATTACGCATCCTTGCAGTGGCACAGTGAAACATAAAATCAGTCATTACAGAGATGAAAAAAGAATTATTGGCGTATTCAGGTAGTGTTTTATGATGTTTGGAACGAAAACCTGATATACCAAAAAAGTACAAAATGAAATTTGTCCACCATACTCGAGAGAGAAATAATTTTATGCATAAATACTTGAGAACGCAATCTGTTTATTACTTTCAGAAAATGTCATTTGGCAGCCCGCCAAATTCCAATGTTGTCAGAATCAAAGCACTAAGTTTCAGATTAGGTCTGAAAAGGTTTATGGTTTATCCTCAGTAACCAACAAAACCATCTTAGCAAGGAACTGGCATTAGTCTCAAGTCTGAAGCCAGCCTTATTCATCTAAAATAAAGTTCTTTAGTTGAATGTTGGCATGGTTCGCATAGAGTGAACCTTCAAACAACGCAAATTTTCTCTTTGTTTGCAAAGAACCAGTTCGTCATTTCTTAGTCATAAGATAGATCATTATTAAGCTCATGAAACGAGATGAGAAATGGTAGTTCAGCTCTTTGCATACAAGGAGAAAATTTGCATCGTTTGAAGGTTCACTCTGTGCGAACCATGCCGACATTCCCCTATTAGTTCAATTTTTTTCGAAAAACAATCATGGTCATTTATTTGAATTTTTACAAAATTCTTGATTATTGAATAAAAGCTAAACAGGTGTTCAGGTATTCACAGTTAGGCCCCACCCATAAATAAGTTTATGCCACGCCCTTCATATTATACTGTTATTCTGTGTCTGATCAAAGAAATCTGGGAGCCCGGGAAAGGTGCTCCTGGACCTGGGGCAGAATTAGTCAGGGGTAGAATTAGACAGTAGGATCTCTTATAGTCTTCCTGGAAAGAATATTGAGCAAATTAAGGGGAGGCTTTCAGGCTTCGTACATAGCCCTGGCTTCTAACACTTTATATTATTTCTTTAATGAATCTAACCTGAGTTTTCAGGAAATGTCTTTAGGAAATTAATGAAATATGGGAAAAATATATAATGAAGTGTTCTAAGTTAGAATATGTGCGAAGCTTGAAAGACTTTCCCTACTATTTATTCATAGTAACTAATTCCCTTCCTTTTCATTAAACTATTTTTCAGTCTGATTCAAGCAGGTTTCTCACAAATTATAAATAAAGAAAAAAAATACTGACTAATTCTGCCTCAGTCTCCTCTATTCCGATGTGATTTGCAATAATGATGTTCCAGTTCAATTCTGGGTGAAAGCAGAAGTTTTTTCTGGCTCTTCTCTAGTTAATATTGAGGATTTAGGTATCACAAACTCATTGGTAAGGGTTAAGTGAGGGTGGCGTGAATTTGTGTTCAAGATCTGGAATGGGTATATTGTGAAAATAGCAAAGAGGGTTTAGTAGAGCCCCTCAAATCAAATTCATTCTCAGCAACTAGCAATAATTCCCATGATCGCTTAATAACTCATGTTATGTACACCGGAAGGCAGCGAAAATGTTTATTGATTTTGTAAAGTATTTGGCATTTCGTGACTTCTTGCCTTTCACAATCATTTCAGAATTCTTGCAACATGTGACTATGTCTTGTAGTACAGTGCTTTCTACAGCAAATCTTATGCTATATTCCCTTCCTGACGTTAGCAACTTTTATGTGCTTCTGCAAGAGGCAAAATACCACTAATAAACTTGTTGATAGACACTTATAAGTGAACTGTATTACATTTGCTTTTAACAATCTCGTGTGTAATTATTTTCACATAATTTTCATGATGATTTTTCATGTGGAGGGGTTGACGGTACGGGAAATACTCAAGCGAGATATGCTTATGCTGTCCATTGTCTTTGGATCCAAAGAAAATGATGCTATCTCAAGTAAAAGAAAACTGTTGTGGTAGTATGTATATGTGTAGATTATAGTGAAGAACTCATATCAAACCCTTTGAAGGTGCATTTACAGTTGAGCAGTTGGTATAATTTAATTTTCACTACAACTATGGGAGAGGGAGAATATTCCCCAGAGGTATATGTATACAGAAAAGTTTGAGAGGAATGGTATGCACTTTAAGGAAGCCTTCGACATTGATGGTGAAATTTCGACAGTGAAAGGGTTTTCTCATGAGGTGAAGTCCTTAAAATATTCACGTTTGCTTTTATTCCAAACGTAATATTCTCACAGTGATAATTCCCAGATGGGGATAGAGCATCTTCTTCTGCTCTATATTTGTGTTAGAAATGCATCATAATTTTCTAGATACTAAGCCACCCTCAACCCAGCCACTAATTTCTTCCTCAATTTTCGCCGTATTTTCAAAGTTCCCAACTCCCTCATAGATGATATTCCATAGAGTAGGTGATTTTTTATCCAGGAAGGCATTAAATCCACCTTGAAAACAGATTGAACGGCTTATGTACATGATGAAAGATCCTACATAACAAAAAAAACTTCAACACTCCTTCCGGCTCCATAAGGTAAATCCCACGTCAAATGTGAATGGAATTACAATTAAGCTGGTAATAATGTGGAGGATAAGGAGGGAAGAGGAAAACGTGGAGTTTATCACTAAACACCATACTATTCCATTGTCCAAATGTCTGCAATTTCTAACCACGATCTGCCCTCATACCGCGTCGTGTGGCTTGGGATATGCAATGGGGGATGTTGCTGAGGAATGCCAAAAGAACACCATGGCTTCGGAGAGAGGAAGTCCATAATGGTGGCTTGTTATCCTCTCCAACATGCAATATTTGAGGATTTTCTCTTAAGTGTAAATACAGCAAATAGCACGCGAAATGTATGGTATTGTTTTTCCCCATTTGCTGCAGTCTGTAATTCACATGGGAATTTTCTCAATTTGCTGCAAGAGGAATGAGGTGATGTAAATTCTCAAATTTTCTTCAAATACTCTGAATTTTTCATCTTTTCCTACACAATAAAAACCCTAATACGAATTACTGCTATTTATTTTGGGTTTTAGTTGGATTTTGGTATGTTGATTTCATGCAATACATGCAAAACTTGAAGATCAACGTCACGATACTTGTTACTGTTTAGTCACTTGAACTGAGCGAACGGTGAGAGATGTAGGATTGGGGTTTTCGGAAATACTGCTCTACTGGGGTAAAGGGGCATTTGCTCTAACTGAGAAGTATGTAGGGGAGACCGGGGTAGAATTAGCCAGCAAATGAAGCTTTTTTTCACGCAAGATTTGTGAAAAAATGACAAGGGTTGTGTAATGTTTTTATATTTCATAAGGAGCATTAGGATTTTGGCTGTATGAAACAGTGTAGTTCAAAGCTTTAAATCCCTTGACTTTTTCTAGAGAAGATAATGAAAAAAGTACGACACATTGGCTACACGTACCCCGGCCTAGGTAGATATAGCCACTTTCAGGGTACTAATTGACACCAGTTTTTCAGACGAAATTTCAAAGTGGAGATACCAAATATTGTTTTACTTGATACACTGAAGTCCACTGATGCTAAATATGTCACTTAAGTTTAATGAAAAAGGCTTTGGCCGACTTTTTTATGACATTTTTGTAATTGAGGCAAAATTGATGCAAACATCCTGAAAAAATCTATTTCTAAAGTTGCTCATCCAAATGGCAATATTGCTTGGAATATCAATAGTACTTTTTCGTCTAACAATTATCCATGTATTAGTGAAAAATCATTGATAGTTTTAGTCCGCCTCGGAAGAGTGGCTACAACTGCCCCGAGGACTGTTTCAGTGTTTATCATCTTTTATAAAAAAGTGGATAATTATTATCCAAGTGAAAAATGTTTTTAATTAGACTTATTAAACCAGAAACGAGGTAAAACTATGAAATCTTGACTAGAAACTCAGAAAACCAAATGCTGGGCCAAAAACTGTAACATCAAAATTACAATTTTATACCCATTTTTATAAAAATGCTTCTAAATTGTAGGATAACAGGATCAGAATTATAAATATTTCTGGCAATATGGGGATGTGTTCCTACTTTCATTAAAAAATACTTTGCTCGATGTACATTTAAAAAAAAACTTTTTTCCCCGTTTACGCGAACACAGAAGAAGGAAGAGGAAGAGCTTCAGCGCACACTTGACCGATTTGTAAATGTTTGTGCCGAAACAGGTATGAAGGTGAACGACAAAAAGTCGGAGGTAATGGTGATTTCCCGACAATCCGTGAAATGCACTCTACATGTTAGTGGAGACTCATTGACACAGGTGGAGAAGTTCAAGTATCTCGGGGTGTTATTCACGAGTGATGGTAGGATGGAGGCAGAACTCTCGTCGCGAATCGGTCAGGCTTCTGCAGTAATGAGGGAGCTTGGCAGAAGCGTGTTGAGGAAGGTCGAGCTTAGTCGATCGGCTAAATTATCGGTTTTCAAAGCTGTGTTCATTCCTATTCTCACCTATGGTCATGAGATTTGGGTAATGACCGAAAGGGTAAGATCGCGAGTACAAGCTGCCGAGATGAGGTACCTTCGAGCGGTAAAGGGAATCACTCGTAGAGATCGAGTGAGGAATGTGGCCGTTCGTGAGGAACTAAGAGTCGAGGAGCTGCTTCTTCGGGTTGAGAGATCACAACTTCGATGGTATGGACATGTTCAACGCATGAATGAAGAAAGATTCCCCAGAAAAGCTATGAAAGCCATTGTGAGGAGACCTCGGCCTCGAGGCAGACCTAGGACAAGGTGGCTGAATCAAATTCAGAATCTTGCCTTGGAACGCCTCGGGATCGAACCCGAACATCTTCCTGAAGTGGCGGAGGACCGACAGGCGTGGGCTGCTAGATTGGATGTCATGGGCCCGCGACCCCAATAGGGATAAGCGGTTGAAAATGAATGGATGAACTTTTTTCCCCGAGTCATGACATTACCCTAAGGACGCGAAAGAGTTAAGGCTTAGGGGTAAGCGTTAGATGGTTGATAGAGGTAAGCACCGATTGTTTGGACCAGAATAGATTCAGGCTCAGGCTGATCCTCGAGAATACTTGGCCTGTTAAATTTAGAAATTTGGAAAATTAGTGCAACAGGGTCTCTAATCGATGATCCCAGGCACTTAGTGTATGATGGTCTAGAACAAATCTTAATGCCAAATTTTGTAGGCTAAATATTCACTAGGATCAGCCTGATTGGGCCGTTATTTCCGATCCCAGAACAAAACGTTCGATGGTCATGTGCTTTGCGTTGACGAGATTGCTAGGATGTCTGTGTCAACTAGTTTTCAAAATATTCGAAATCGAAATTACGAAAATCCATTTTTCGTATGGAAACTTCGTATTTTACATGTTCGTATTGCAATTGCACATTTCCCATTGCGGAAACTTCGTATACTAGGGTAAAATGTATAATTTGGAATTAGTGATATAAGTTGGACAATTCGCCGGTACAAGTTGGACATGGCTTTTTTCTTGATAAATACAGTACAAAATTTGTTTCTAAGCACAAGAAACCAAATTATAAAACTAAAGCATTAAAAATATACAAATAAAAATGAAGTAGTAAATTTATCAAGACGAAAAGCCCTGTCCAAATTATACCATTGTCCAACTTGTACCACTGTCCAACTTGTACCACTTTACCCTAGTACATTTTGTATTTTACCATTTCGTGTTTCATATTTCATCTTCCATCCATTTTGTACAAAAATTGAACAGGGGCTACTGATAACTTCCCAATGCACAGAAAATTTCTCTTTGCCCCAAGGACGGGCGGATGGGACGGACGTTCACGAAAATCGATTTTTATCACATATTATATTCATGATCTATGAGTATAAAAACGTGTAAATCGTAAATCCAAAATTTGGGCCCGATCTGACGAGATTGGATTTCACCTGTGACCATAAAAGCTGAGATTGAGATTGCAAAGAATCTCAGCTAAAATGTGATAGGGATAGATTTAAGGGTAGACTATTGAAAATGGAGCTGGAATGTTTCTTTCAAGGATCAGGCTTCTTGCACTGACCTCTTCTAGTCCTGGCGCCTCTCTGCTAGTTCCCTTCATCACTTTACCATCCCCTTCCTGAAGTCAACCCTTCATCATTTTCTTATCGGTTCCGGTTCACTCTTTAGTAGGTTCCATGACGATAATCTCTTTTCCTTTTGACGTAGCATACAACGTTTCCGTGAAGATCGGCGTATATCCGATACTCCTTGGGGACTTTCGTAACAATATTGTTTTTTTAATGTGGAAGGATGTTGTTAGCCCCTCGTCTAATTCTCTTTAGAAAGACAAGATTCCTTGTTCGTTAGCTTTAGGTTCGTGGTTTCTCTATGCCACCACTCCTCTCCATTTTCGGCTATTCGCAGCCATTGCCTGCCAGAAGCATCCACTACGTTTTTTCATCTCCTCCTGAGATGTCTTCTTGATCTTATGCACTCCGAATCCAGATTCCACAAATCCGGTATATATCGGATTCCCCGAGCTGCTCCAATTGATGGTTCATTCTGATCCTAAATTCCCCTACGTTATTGGTCCTACGTAGGATTCTACTTCACAAGGCCATTTGCAATATTCTTTGTCTGAGTTTATAGGAATTTCATATATATTTTACAGATCCTCTTATATTGAATTTTTGTAGAACTTCCTTGAAGGATGTTATTCTCTTTCAGAAGCCACGAAACTTCATGAATTCTGAGGAATATTCCTCCTTTTAGTATCCGTTTACGCTCCCTTTGGCTCTAGATTGTACTAAAAGACAAATTAAAGTTTCTAATTGGTATTTTTGCTTGGTGTGCAAGAAGTTTAGCTGATACTGGAGAAGGGGATAGTAATGCTCATGGTATTCGAGATGAAATCGATGTGGCGAGAAATTAGAGACGATTAAGGTAGGGAGGTCAAAGGATAAATTACTAGAGAAATCAATTTAATAGAGAAGTGAAACATTGATTGATTCTGAGGTGAGAAGACATCCTCGGTGGACTGTGTCAAATGTCATTATTTATGGTTTGGATCATGATATCCGAATCGGCCGTCTTTGGGTGGTTGGGTGCACGATGGAAAATTGGTGCTGAGATGATGCACGAATAGCACATTAAACATTGCCCACAATGTTCCCTCAGTGTCCCTTCTAATCCATGATAAACTCATTAACAATTTAATTGGGTATAATTACCTTACAATGCTTCCGTGGAATTGATGTCTAAACACCAATGGGACGATGTATTTATGCAGCTGCAGCATCTTCAAATATAGTTTTAATATTACATAGATTGTGTATAGTAATATTTTAACAAGTTGTTTAATTCAGGATGTTACATATTCCTATGATTATTGCAATATGCAGGGTGAACTTTGAGTGCGAGTAAGGTTTTACAAGGGTTTATTCCAAAGGTGTAGTTTACATATTTTTTCACACGATATGTGTGTGGGCAATAAAAAAAAGCACAAGAAATGGAACAACCACTAAGCCTATAAAAATTCTGATCAGAATACAAATGTCTCTATTAAATTGATGCCAATATCTTCTCAATATTGCTTCGTATAAGATGCGGATTTTTTTTGTGTTTTACACTCTTGTGAACTTGGAACTATTTCTTTTTGATTTTCTTTGCCCATTTCTGAAAGAGGAAAACCTGAAGATTCTTCTAAGGTTGTTTTGTAAGACTACTGGAAAGTACTCGTTTGACAAGTCATTTTGGAGTCGTGTGCGGGTAATTTCAAAATCATTCTAACGTATAATAAATTCCATAATAACTTTACTGATAACTTTTTGAAACTTGGAAGTTCTGACGACCATCGAATGAAATCTTAAGGAATTTAAAGTAAGGTCATAGGACGATATTCTGTCACGAAATGCTGCTTGGGATGTGCAGTAGATTCTCGCTCAATCGGCTCTTTTTCTTGCTTTTTGTTGACGATTTTCACGTTTGATTTTAAAGCACATTTGTTCAAATTCGCAGTATTTCCCCTTCTTTTATCGTGATTCTTAAAATTTTAGCGCTTTTTGTGTAATTTATATGTAATGGATGCCCAAATCTCTCGATAATTTGGATGACATTTTGTCCCATATGCCCGATTAAGAGAGAGCCTACTGTAGTTAGTACTTGATATGAAAAATTTCGTTTTGATTTCCTTTACTAATTTATTTTAGAGGAATACTTGAAGATTTGTCCAAGGTTGTTTTATAGGCCTATTACAAAGTGCTTGTTTGACAGGTCATTTTTGAGTCGTGCGCGGGTAATTTCAAAGTCATTCTGACGTATAATAAATTCCATAATAACTTTACTGTTAACTTTTTGAAACATGAAGTTCTGACGACCATCGAATGAAATCTTAAGGAATTCAAAGTAAGGTCATAAGACGGTGATCTGTCACGAAATGCTGCTTGGGATGTAGTTAGTACTTGATATGAAAAATTTCTTTTTCATTTTCTTTACTGATTTCTAGTAGAGGAATACTTAAAGATTCGTCCAAGGTTGTTTTACAGGCCTATTACAAGGTTCTTGTTTGACAGATCATTTTTGAGTCATCTGCGGGTAATTTCAGAGTAATTCTGACGTAAATAAATTCCATAATTACCGATATATTATTTGCAGCTTCTCGTAATCTGATTCATATGAATCATACCATCAAGGGAAACCTTTAGATATCTAAATCTAGGATAAGGTCACTTGATGCAGTTAATACTTGACTATTTGAGTAGTTCTTAGTATAAATTGTTTTAAATTAAGTTAATAACACAGTGCTGTAATTAAGTGCATTGTCCATGGTTTTAAATAATGTTTTTTCCAAGTACATTAAATAAATCCTTAATAAGTACTTAATTAAGGCGAAGTTAACTGTGTGAAGAATCAGAGTATGAAAGTTATTTTTTCTAGAAATCTAACATGTATTGGGAAATAAAGCACTTTAATTAAGTACTCAGTAAAAATACATTTTATATACTTAATAAAAAATTAATTTATATACTTAATAAAATTTAATTAAAGACTTTTGCAAAGGCCTTAATTAAGTACTTAAAGTTAAGGCTTAGTCATGCCATTTTTATTTTTGGTAGTCCCATAAAACCACTAGCATTTTTCTCATTTCCATATACTTTTTAAGCAGTTGGATGTTCTACCACTCTTTAAAATTAAGTCATTGAGTTAAGAACTTATTAAATACTTAATGAGTACTTGATATGTTAGCCGGGGTATTATAGCATATTTAGACATACAGAGCATTTCTATATGAACGAAATTGGCCTTAGAGGCAAAGAATAAAATTTCCTTAATATGAAAAGATTTCAGGATATTTTTTTCGCTGATTTTACAAAAATTCTTTCAAAATACACACAAAAGGGATTCCTCTATGCCAAATCGAGGGAGATGACCAATTTCTGACGAAAAAGGAAAATCTAATACCACAAGGTTTTCCTCTTCCACTCTTATGTGCTGATCGTGTGGAGCGCACCCAAAGAAAAGGAAAATTCCATTATGATTATTAATCATTTGATAAATTTTTGAATATTTCTTCCTCTCGAACATTTCTCTGCTTCGGTTTTTTTTCTTTCTTTCGGCAAATTCATTAATAATTCTGTCAAGATTTTATTGATTTTTTTTCACCATCATCCAATTTCTCAAATGGAGAAAAGCGACCAGTGAAAGTACATAAGTATACACCTCTTCACTCTATATTGGTTAGAAGTCTCCAGCAATCTCTTTTTTTTTTTTTTGGAAAATACCACATTCTATTGACTATGTTTATTAACATTCACTCTGTGTGATATATTTTCCATGCCATTAATGAACTCTTCAAATATTGTGTGATTGTGATTCAATAGTGTATACAAGTGCGTGTGTAAGACACATAATTGACTGACATGATTTTCCTTTTCTACAATTGTTTGATTTCTTTTTCACTATATCGTTAATCATTTTACCCTTTATTTTTTTCCTTATCCAAGTGCTTTTTTTCTATACTCTATTCAAATGGGAAAATTTCATTTAGTTTCCACCTCTAAAAGCTTTACTTAAGTTAACTTAAGCACAATTTCTTGCAGTTTGTATAGCATTGCCTAACTAAGTACGACCTTAGGTCACGCTTATTCAAGAGATAAGGCCACTAAAATTTAAATTTATTCATTTTATTTTTTACAAAAATTAATTATATGCTCTTAATAGAAAAATATGCTTATTAACCTCATTTGAATTTGAGGAAGCACCTGAACGATCCTGTTTATTAGAATCTAGGCCGCGCCCTCTCACCAACTTGTTAAGAAGTATTAGGCTATATCTTGTCCAGATAGTATTTTCCCATTCACTTCTTTTGCTTCAGATTGTCGAATAATTTTATAAACTTTAAGATATTGTCCCCATCTTTGACACTTTGACACTCTGAATATACAAAACGAAATTTTCCTCTCAGTTTATTGGATTCAAAATAGGTTAATAATATTAACCCATTCGCATCTATTGGATATTTAAATTATACGATTTTTGATATTTTTCTATGGAATTGAAATATGAATTTCTGAAGGAGAGGATTTTTAGTTTTTTTTTAGTTCTTCAGTGCTATCCAGGCTAACAACTTTATAACTCAATGATTTAATTTTAAGGAGTAGTGGACTATCCAACTACTTAAAATAAGTAATAAAATGAGAACGTCATTGCTTGTGGCGAAGAGTGGAAATAAAATGACATTCAATAATTAGGGCCTTTGTAAATCTTCTTAATTAAGTGATTTGTATTAAAGATATGAAAAGCATTTTTTGTTAAGTACTTAATTAAGGACTTTTGACTAAGCACTTTTTATGTAGTTACGGTAACCGTTATATTTTTTTATTTATAATATTAGTTTAACATCTGAAAAACAACTTAAATACTTTTTTTCTGCTTAATTGGTCAGCGTCTACTGGTGCCGGGCAAGCTTCTGAAGTTCATCTGTAAAAACTCGAGACATTTTTGGAATAAAAAATCATTGAGATAATGATTAATGGGTTAAAAAAGAATATTAAAAATCTGGTAAATTAAGGCACTGCCCAAGTAGCACGACGTGGCATAACTCTAATTTGGATATCCTAACGACCGCCACAAAAAGACCCAAATACGACTAAAGACAACTTAATAATTTTATTTATTTAATCAATTGAGTTCCAGCGCTCTGTTGGGTCCTGGAAACGCCCCTCTTCGCATGACTTGCATTTTTCACGAAAAAATCAAAAAAATATTATCAGATTTTTGGATATGGTATCCGAAATACGAGTTTATGAATCTAAAGGGAAGTAATATCAGATTGATATTTTTAGGACACCTTACGCTGTCGGATTATGCTCTGGTGTTACTAGAAAGAGGATTTATCGAAATTTGTGAATTTCTTTGGTAGCCTACAATCCAGGATCGCCAGCTAAAACAGTGGTTGAGGTCAAGAAAAAAAAAACAGCACAATTTAGGCAAAATTGTAGGCACAACAATATTCCCGGTTTTCAATCTTTTGGGATTAATTTAAGAACCTTCAGTTAAACTTATCAAATCAAAATAGATTTCGTAGATTTTTCTGATAAGGTAAAGTGCCCTCAAGGCGACCGGTTCCTCAATTCGACCGGTAGAGATATTTATTCAATTTATTTATATTTGCACTAATATTTGGCGTTTGATCTAACATTAATAGGTCAATTATTCCATATATAAATACGAATCACTGACAATTTTATAGAAATTCACCATTAAAACATTCAATTATTGACCACCGGTCGAGTCGAGGAACCGGTCGACTCGAGGGCACTTTAACTTATTCACTTTTAATGCATTTAGTACTAATAGACTTAAAAAATTCCCAATGGGAACACACATTTAATTACATTTGGAGGTTAAGTTTTTCTGACATGTCAAATTGATCCATTTCCTTCTATAATGGTTAATATGTGCCCATTGCATTCTCTATTCCAGTTTCCAGTTTTTTCTTCCACTAGATGTCAGTACTGTCACCCAAAAAATCCTTAATTAAGGACTTAATAAGTACTTACCAAGGACTTGTTTTATGCACTTGGACAAAGCTTTGGTTTCAGAGCATGGAAAATGTCTTTAGTTATAGCATTGCTCTACTAACAATTTGTCTTGTGTTTGCCGGGATGGAAAAAAAAGTCCGGGTCTAACAATCTAATTAGGGGACCGCTTTGAAGCTTCGCACAAACTCCAACATCGAACACTTTATATTTTTCCCATCTTCTTTTAATGAATCTGTCTTAATTTTTTTCAGGAAATGTGTTACTTAAGTCAAGCTATTAATATATATTTTTATAGATAGGTCAGATACATTAAAGAAATATGAGAAAATTATCAAATTTTCGAAGACTGAAAACCTTCTTTTACGTCTGCGAATAGAAATTGGGGGTCGAATCTTATTCAAGTCAGAATTTTTGTTATACATACATATTTGAGGTTTTCAAAAAAAAATAATATTGTTTTTTTTATTTTTTTTTTTTAGAACTGCAGCTTGCGGTAAGTCGTAATTGCACTACAATTTGGATATTTGGATAAAATTTGGAATTATAAAATACTAGAGTAGGGGAAAGCGTGCTACCTTCGGACCGGAGGACTCAAACTTCTAAATTCTTTTTTGTTTCAATTTCTTGAAAAAAAATATAGAAAAAGAAATTAATTGTCCGAAGCTTGAATTATCTTAAGGCTGCGCGCTTTCCTCTACTTCGATGATTATTTATTCGATTTTTTTTATTATGAAATTTTAAAAGTTACCCACCGTTTTCTAAATTGTTATGTCCGGTATTCTGTGTACTCCATAGAAGTCCGAATTTTACACTGAATTCAACAATTTTGAATATAAACTTCATTTTAAAATGTATTGGAATATCCAAATAATTGTAGGACAAGTTGTTCAGGTATTTCATTCACCAAAGGTACATCCAGCATGGTGGAATTGATCAAAAATTCCACCCTAATGTTAGGCTATTGTGTGTATGGAGATGCCTGGTGTTTTGAATTAAATGCACGAATATATGACTCTCAAAAAGACTCTCCATGGACTTTTCATTTAAATCTTACATACATATATGCGTGTTTTCAATCAGCGATCCATTTCATGGTTTAGCAGCAGCATAAGCATGGGAAGCAATATTGTATACATGATTGATACAACTTTATTTATTGTTCTCCGCACACCGTTGGAAAAAGCTTCAACCGCCCTACAACTTTTCGCATATATAGATTTACGTGGGAGTGGTGTTTGTAGATGATGTTTGGGGGTTGAATTGTGGGCAATGTTATGAATGATTGTTGGATGTGTGACTTGTAATAACGAATGATTTTCAACCATTTGGATTTCATCATCAATCACAGTTCAGTGTTTTAGGCTGATTACATGGCAGGAAGAAGAAGGGATCCGGGGGTAGGGGGTAAAGGAGAATTTGTCGCGAGAGGGTAGTGATGACCATATTTTCCCAACATAATCATATAAGTAGCAGTAGGGGGAAGTGGGGCACCTTTAAAATGAGAATGAAGCTCTCACTTTGCACTTTTTTCCTAAATTATAGGTGTAATAAATGAAATAAATTATTGCACAAATAAACTCTCTTGCTAATTGTGATTCGTAACATATTTAACTTTTAGGTATAAAAACTTCTTACATTTCTTAAAAAGGATAATTAAAAGAACATTACATTTTTTTCAAAGGTGCCCCTCGTGGGGTAACTTTGAAATGGTTTGGGGTACATTTGAAAGGGACTTTTTTACCCATCATTTTATAATAAAATCACTTTTGAACAGTCTAACGGATAGAACATAGTGTAAAGACCTTAATAACCCAATTTTAAGAATGAAAAAATTTGCTAAATTAATTTTTAAGGATCTTTTTCATATCATGTTTTAAGCATAAAATAATGTAAGTGAAAGTCATTTTTTGCAATGAGTTTTATATGGTAACCCCAATAGCAGATGACAACTGTCAAGAAAAAAATGTAAACAGTAATTTCTGTGTTTAGTTTATCTTTGCTTGGTGAAAAATCTCCCGAGAATCCTTCAACGCGGCAGATTTTCTGGGATTCCAATGTAATTATTGTTTAAGATCAGGAAGAAACCACAGCCAAGTATCAAATCGTTGAAATTGACGAGCGGGAACGGCGTGTTTTGGATGTTCAGGTGAAAAGGCGGCAGTCACACTGAAGCGCCCTAAGACACCACCAATACAAAGAATACGGATCTTGATTGATTAGCCAGAAAGAAAGGCAGGAGACTAAGGAAATTGATGAATTCGTCAACTGGAGCTCTAGGAAATCCACCAGACCAGACACCTCCCTGCTCTTGACTGCTGCAACATCAAATGGATTTAGAGAATCTGTGTAAAGGAACTATCAGTGAATATTTGCAATTGCAATATGAGTACAATGACGACAAATAAGTGACCATTTTTTCCGATATTGAAAAGCTTTCCAGTGATACAAGAAATCAATGCTATGCTCTTTAGTTGTAAAAGAAGGAATAGAACTCACATAAGCATATGTGACAGAAACGGGACTACTATCATCAGGACCATCAGGTTTTGTTTTGTGTAATGCGGGTAATAGATATTTACCGGAAACACGGAATAAATTTAAAGAGTCTACACATTGTCAGTATATTTTTTATGGAAAAAATTAAAAGAAATTGAACATAAGAAAGTTATTATGTGTTTGAAAGCTGTGCCTTTTTACGTGCTCCTTTCTTTGCTATTTTCTTTGCCGTTTCAAGTAGAGGGATCTTCCTCGGCCTTCCTCTTTTTTTTTCTGTGTTAACGGCATCTCATTATCAATGACCGAAACGTTTATCGGTTGTTTCGATTTGTTTTTCTCAGGACCTTTGACAATCGAGGTGTTTTCGGGTTTTCTTAAGGAAATTGTCCTGAAAACAGAAAGGTTTTTAAGTGTCACACGTAGAAACTAAATTTTCTTAACTACCTGTGCCTTTTAACAAAGCCTAACGCCCACTCCTTGCCAGCTTTATTGTCATGACTCCACTTTTGCGGAAACTGGCGATCCAGGCTTACCGCGAACAAATACGCCAGTTCCCGGAGGGCATCCATTGTTAGCCCGTAGTTCAGTTTTGAGCAAGTTATCAACTAATGCGGCCTCTTCGTGTTGCAGGAAAACTTGACGAGCTGCGTTTTTCGAAATTTTTTGTTTGGGCTTTATCCCCATTCGGGGTGTGATTTCCGGACAATCTTGCTGATCAAATTGTGCTCCCATTCGTTGCTTCACTCTTTTTAGGCGGAAATACAAGATGGAATATTTAATCGCATGGTGGGCTGATGCTTCTTTGATTGTCATATTTCGCATTTGGATACTTTTCAGCGCTGCCGCAATTTTTTCTTCGCTGATGTCAGCTCTTTCAGTTCTCCTTTTATATGTCCTCATTTTTGCACTATAATACTCAATAACCTTCCAAACACAATACTTCACAAATGTCACATGAAAATAGTGTTGCCAGTAGTGATTCGAATGAACCCCATTTTTCGTTTTAAAATTACCCCAAGAGACATTTGTGAAAATTTCCAGCTATATTTATTGAAAAAGCCTTGCTCGCTCAAAATGTTAAAATAATCTTTTATCTATATAATGACTTTATCACGTGCAGCAGTAATTTTGTGGGTAGTGTCTGTGAAAGTGAAGAAAATTAACATAAACTTCGAGAGCAAAATTACATTTTCAGACTGTTTTTAGAAAATTGCTTTTAAATCCTTAAATCTAAGTACTAGGATCATCAATTTATCACCAATTGTATAGGTAAAGTTATTTTATAATAAAATTATAATGAAGTTTAATTCCACTTGAAATCAAGTAATAAAAAAATGCCTTTCAAAGGTACCCCATTTCAAAGGTGCCCCACTTCCCCCTATTTCTGGCTTTTATAGCGCGAAGGTTTAGCTTTAGAGAGAGAGAGAGATTGTAATGATTTTGAATCCACCCCCGCAAACAAATCAATCCAAATCTCTGACTGAGAATTTCACAGGATTTTAGGGAGTTTACCTCTGTGTACCATCAATAAAATCATCATCCATCAAAAAAGGGGGTTTTAGGCCCAAAATTTCATTTCAACAAAACACCCCATTTATTTGTCACAGCATTTGAAAATTTCCATATGACTGCGAGAATGGAATGACCAAACGCACCGGGGAAGCTATTCTAACTATATACATATATATTTTGTAGTTATGGGTGTCATGATTGTGGAGCATTTCTGCAATTTCCATCTTTACCAAGTTTATTTTATGTTGGTGCTCATAGCAGTTGATGGTTTAATTTTCTGCAGAGAGACACAAACTATGCAAAGGGGGGTGGGATGGGGGCGGACAGTTAGGAGAGGGCAGAAAAAAAAGTCATCTGCCATCAAACCATTTCCCAATTAATTTTCCAGAAGCACTCAACTCTAGTTTTATATAAATTTCAACACATTTGTGGCTGTCTGGTTGACCTCAATTTCCCAAATTAGTCAATTTTGAGCTGGATCGCGAGAAATTTCACGTTAACCACTACACTCGGTCCCGGGATTATGCACATTTTCGGGACCGAAAAAAAAACGCGCGAAATGGCATTATGCATCGAGAAAAATTGCATACCCGCAGGGGCTTTCTTTTGAATAAATCGGCCGTAGAACGAATTTCGCGCGAAGTAAAAGTAAGTTTAAACAAAAAGATTCAACTGTTTAATAGAAATGCATTAATAAACAGTACTTTTTGGCCAGAGTTCTTCAATAAATGGTTAGAATATTTAAAAAAAATTACCTTAATGAAAGAAATTAGAGTTTTATTCTGAAAAAGTAGCAAAATATTTTCAAATTTCTCGCGTCACAAAATAGTATACATTCAGGCGTATTTCAAAAATGATTTCATAAATTGACTCCCAAAAGTAGGCAAACATGCATAATTGTATGTGCATAATCTCGTCAGGTGCATAATCCCGAAGTGCATAATGCCGGGACTGAGTGTACTGGGCCAAATCCACAATTTATTGTGCGAGTCATGACGATGGGCGAAAATGTATACATTTTAATCATATTTGGCGCATGTTGTCCGCTTGACAAATTGTCATATAGCATGTCAAAGTAATTATGAAAGTTTTACTCCATCTGATCATTTATCATGCACTACATTCCAAATTATTCACTTCCGAGTTTGCGATGGTGATTGTCACCCTTGTTCAAATCATCCCCCATACTCCAAAAATCTCTTGTATCCCCAGCACAATATGAAATCACTGCAATATATGATTTCCAAGTAATTACAGCATTTGATTTGCAAATATTGTGGTTAAAATAATTTTGATGTCTTGTTAATTGTCATCCTTGTGGAATCACAGCTTCTGCAATTATTTCAGCAGATCATAATGTAGATCCCTTTCTTCAGCGTTGATTCACCGTTAACATTTTGTTAATTTAAACAGTGTCTGGTAAGAAGGTTAACAAACCTCCGATTTGCAGAGATTACTTACCCCGCTTACCTACTAGGTGATCTGACCTTTTTCTGTTCAAGTCGACAGTTTCTTGCATTTGACGAAACCGATATATTGGGTTTTCTTCCCGTGCTTTCGCAAGATGATTCACCGCCTCGTTAGCCAATTTGCGGCAATGTCCAGGTACCCAAGGTAAACAGATCTCCCAAACAAGTTATACAGTAGACTCTCGCTAATTCGGCTCCTTTAACATCGGGTTACTTTTAACCCTTTAAGGACGATTGGAACACCGGTGTCCCATGAAGAAAATAATTTTTCCTGACTACCTAAAATTATTTTTCCCTTATGTTTGTACGTTTTTGTAAAGTAGAAGGTTGAAGGAATCTAGGATATTTTTTGCAAGTCTCCAGCTATTTGTTATATAGTAAATTTTTAAGCTCAAAAATGGCGAATTTTTAAATTCTCATAAGGAAATTTATTTTAATTATTTTTTATACTTCCAATTTTTTTAAGCATGGCCGTTTTGGAAAAAGAAACTACAATACTCAAACATAATATTTTTCATTAGAGTGAAAATTATTATTCATTGGTATTGTCGGAAAAATCACTTAAAATTTTAGGCTATTTTTGTCCCTATCGCTCCTAGGTGAAAAAAATACACCGAATCAGTCTCTGTTGGGTTTTCTAAGGTTAGATGTAAGACCTTTTACCGATTTTGCTTATCCGTTTCATTTTTATTGTTGATTTTCGGTCCGCGAAAACTGTCTCGTCGTTAAAGGGTTAAATACGGGCAGCAGTTAAATTTGAAAAAAGTTTATTGACATTTTTCAAGTTAGATTGATTATATTGAATGAAGCAAATATGCTCAGATTTGCATTGCTTTGTCTTAGTTGTAATGTAATTTGGTATTATTTTGGGTCATTCACGAAATTTATAATTAATTTGAGCATTGAGCATGCAAACTTAATATGAGTAGCAGGTGATCAAAAAATCGTTGCATTTCAAAGAATGCGATGCCCGAATTTCTTTCTAACTCGGGTGACATATCGGTCCCAAATGCCCGAATTCGAGAGAGTCTACTGTACTGCTTTTTTTTAATTTTTCGACAATAAAGCATCAACGAAGAACTAAAGTTGTATCGTGCGATGCATAGTATAGCAGAAGAGCTGCCAGACCTTATATAAATTAAATACGATTTTTACATCAAATGTTTTGGATGGACATTACTTCGCAACTAAACTCGACTTGATAACTAACTAAATTAATTTGAGAATCAGGGAGATAAACCCCTCCGGGTGCGTCGACGGTCATTATCATTTCAGAACCGGAAAATACGACTATTTTTGTCGAAAGCTTTGGCAAGAATATACGTGTTTTCCTGTCCTGAAAGGAAAACTACCCCTTGACACCTGACGGAGGGGGTTTATCTCCCTGATTCTCAAGATATGTCTTACATCAGTGCTCTTACAATAACTCAGGTTCATTAACTTAACCTAATATCACAGACAAGAGAGATTGTGGAGTAAATTTCCGTTCAACTTCAGTGGAGATTTTCGGAGGGAAGCTCCGTCCGGACGCGGAAACACAATCTGTGGAGTTTTTAACCCAAAACTTTAGAAAACTCACTCTTCTCCAGAGCTTTCGATACGCTTCATGTCTTCCTCAGTGATTGAGTGATGTCAAAGAACACTGGGTTTCGTTAGGTGAAGGATCTTACAAACTTTGTGGGAGGGTTCCAGGGTGCTCACACAAAGTTCTCGGGGATACAGCACCAGATATCTTTCAATCATAAGAGGACAACTGAAATTTTGGGGAACAATGGAACAGTTTTCCGGAGCTTCCCTCGGAAAATTTCCACAGACAAGGGAGACTTCTCGCAAATTGAGCTTGGAAAGTTCTTATTTTGCAGCTCTTTTACGGTCGAAGTTGGCTACACAGTAAAAAATAAGTACCACTATAATAGTAGGTAATTTTTGACATCTCTATTATAGTGGTAATTTTGGGAAAAGTGTATTTTTTAAAACGTGTAATCTTCAGCGTGTAATTTCTTTTTGCGTGTAATTTCCAGCATGTAATGTTTTTCGTGTGTAATTTGCAGAATGTAATTTCTAAATTTGTGTAAAAAGGAACGTGTAAACTTAAAAAACATGTAATTTCTAGCGTGTAATTTTATTTATTCGCAATTTTTTCACATTTTTTGAAGTTTTTTATTGCATTGCCGCCAGAGATTCCTCCACGTCCAGCATCAAATTGCCTCGTTGATTTAGAAGAAGGATGTGATTTTGGTGACAGATCTGTAAATTAGAAAAAAAAAACAATCAGTTTTTCAATCAAACTTTCACTCGACCTTGGGAGGATCACTGAGCGATGGATTTAAGACTCTTTAAGAGCACAGGGGGCCCCACGAGGTAGAAACACTGAGGGAAATCGTCTATTCCGGGAATAGAATGTGGAATTATGACATGTTTTAACAAGTTTAATACCCGTTCAAATATATGCAGATTTTCACACTGTATTTCTTAAAGATTGGACTGAAGGACTGATGATCACAAGGGGTGGTTATTGTGGGGGCCACCACTGCCCTTTGGACAAGATTCCGAGGCAAAATATGCGCAGATAGAATGCAACTCAAAGTGACACCACGTAAATTTCAACACTGGATTTTTTCACAATCACTCACATAAAACATTAAAAAATACACACTAGCAGTAGTATTCCACTTTTTTCTTGAGGGATTTGGTCTTTTTCGCAAAATTAGAGGCTATAAAACTGAAAAAACTAAAGAAAATACTCACCGAGGTGGATGCTTCCAGCAGCTGTCAAACTATGATGGCGATTTTACACGTTTTTGAGTACACGCACCAAATTTTACACGCTGCAGGATATTTACCACTATTTAAGTGACACTGTTCCACTTGAATAGTGGTAAAAATTACATGTTTCAATTACACGCTGAAAATTTTTACACAAATTATTTTTTACACAAAATTTACCATTTTAATAGTGGTAAAAATCAAAATTTACAATTTTTTTTAGTGGTAATTTGGAAATTACACGTTATTTTTTTTTACATGATTTTTTACTGTGTAGGTTAACGAATACCTAGAATCCAGTTTACCTTTGATTGGACTAAATTGAACTAAATTGAATGGAACAGGTTCTTTTGGGGTCTGTACATTTTTGAACCAAGCATTTCTGGAGCTAGGGCTAGGTTATCATTCTGACGTTGTCGAATATGGTGGTGCTTACCACTCTGGATCATCTTCTGATGACTGGCCTTGCACTCCTTATATAAGGGAAACCCTTGTAGTGGGTGGCGTAATCTTCTTAGATCGTTTTTTATCACTCTCCGTGTGGATTATCACATCTTGAAGAAGTATGATCAACCTACTGACAGTGGATGCACTGCGTCAGGTTATCTTTCCTCTTATAGAATCGTTGCCATTGAACTTAGAATCGAGCTTGGAACATTTCTGGGATAGCATCTGAATAGTAAGTTACTCCTTTTTTTTTTAAATTCACGATAAAGAAACCGGCTTTGATGTGGTTGGTTGTGGCTTCACCGTATAGTCAAGTTCCTGTTTCCAGGGAAACCATCAAACAGTAGCCGATGGGTCTCAATGGTTTTACATTTGACAGGGATTTTTGTTAGATCCTGCTTGTTCGCCTTGAGTTTTGAAATGCCTGATGTCGCTCTTGAAGAGTTGTTCGTTGAGTTGCCAGGCTTTGTCCTGAATGAGGATGACAGGGGGCACCCTCTTCTCGTTGTCGTTGACTTTTTGGCGACTTCTGTTGTCGCCGAAAATTCTGTTGTTCTGTGGGGGCCGAAACTCTTAGCTGCGCGTAGGATAGGTTTAGCAAGTTTCCTATTCCTTGAAGGCTTGTTGATCAGTGTCGCTCTGTTCGATGTATTCATATTTTGTTCTCGAAGACAAGTCATCAGAGGCACAAGTAGACTTTCTCCCATAAATAACTTGTTGCTTTAATAATTCTTTAGGGCACTCAATGGGTCAAGTGGTAGAGTACTCGCTCTATGATGTGAGTGTTCCGGGTTTGAATCCCCTTTAGGTCACCGGGAATTTTTCTGGCGTTAAAGGTGTTCAGATTGTATCCAGTGAGCTTCACTGCACTGGATTCCACGGGCATGGGACTGACAACTTCATCCCGTACAAGAAAAAATAATAATGCATGTCTGAAAGAAATCCCCTTGCGGGAAGGCCTTGTGCCTTCATGGAATTTGTGCCAGCATTATTATTATTATTATTATTAATTCTTTGCAAAACACGCCCGAACTGACTGATGACTTCACAAGGAATCCTTTATGAAATTTATCACTCATGACTAAACTCGGATTATCGTTCTCTTCTCTCAAATACCCGGGATTGCACGTTACGCAAGTAATCTATCCACAAATAGCCAAATAAGAAGCTTGTATCGTGGCCTGTAGCAGTTAAGTCGCGTGTAAGTACGGAAGTCTCAACAGAGGCGATACGATCACCCTAACTTTACTGATCACGTTAGTTATGTTAATCATACTCAGTTTGATCAATAACCCTCTTAAAGGAAAATAATTTTGACTATGTGGGTTACCTTTTGAGGGGTAAAGTAAATCCGAAAATTTTGTTATTTCGTTCGGCCATTATCGACTTACGGGAATGTCCTCGAATCTGGGTTCTAGAACCCTAAGTTGCTATCTCTAACCGTTTACTCATGTAGCTCTCGTACAGATGGGCAATGAGGATAACCTAATTTTTCCTAATGTATCTGATTTTATTAGATATGTCAAAAAATACATCGAGGGTTTATATAAATTTTTATCACTCTAACTGTGCGGTGTGTGCAGTTCAACAAATAAATATAAAATTTGTAAACTACAATCTAAACTAGTGACATATAAAAAAAAAACATACTAAAACTTTTTCATAGTAAAAAAAGTAGGTTTTTCTGAATGCTAAACCGATTTGTCATGGGAAAAAGGGAAAAATCGTTAAAACTCGTTTTGTGGAGAATAATGAGTGAGCTTTCCTAACTCTAAACACTATTTTTATGTCACCAGACAATCTGACAATTTGTCGTTCTGCTGGAGGCTTTTTGTTTTGTTGGATAGTGGCGGGTAAAAAAAATTCCCACAGGGCGATAGTTTGCGTGAAGTCAATTGTTATGGTGAAAAAATATTGAGAATTAAACGGCCTTATAATTAACGATGTCCATTATGGAAACCAAATCAGCAGAAAATGTATAGAAAAAGCTCGCGGGAGATATGTGTGGTATTCTGCGAAAAAAAAGCTGGACAGAATGGTGGAAAGGATGGATTTGGTAGAAAAAAAAAGTTATTGGGTGAAACTTTGTAAATGAATTGCACCCTCGATGTCTCTCCCTGGCAGATTAACACTTTTTGTTAGGAAATGCACGTTGGGTTTTTGGAATTCGTGCCAGTGTTCATCAAATATAACATACATGCCCCCCCCCTCCTCCCATTATAGTGGTCATTTTCATACAACTAAGTATCCATTCAATCCATCGTCATGGCATCGGTTTTTTGCTTATGACAGGTCTTTTAGGGATAACCATAAAAGTTTATTTATATTTCTTTTACTGACATCGACGTTGAACTTGGCTAGAAGTAGCAATGGGGGTGTATCTCATTTGTCGAACAATTTTAATTAGATGCTCAGGCTCGTTAATTAAAATCTCACGATTTTCACTACATAAAACTCATCAACTTTTAACAAGTATTTCCTTGGTAGTTTTTGCCATGAGATGCGAACTTCTTTTGCCGCCTTCACATTATTTCAATGTAAATTCACTCATTTACTTTTGTGCATGACAGCATTCATCTTCAGGATTATTCACCTCTGACGGAAGTTGAGTCTGTAGGTTAAATAGCGTCTACTTCTTTTAATAATCACTTCTTTTAGGATAAGAAATCCTTTTTCTGAAGTAATTTTATTCTCTCTTTATCTTGAAATTATTAATATTTATTTATTTCCCATAAGTGTGCTTAGGCTGCGTCTACCGCCGACTTACCATTCCCGGTATTCCCAGGTAAATGGCATAAACCCTGGTTCGATCGTAAACCGTATAATTCTGCTCATACAATCGATATTAATTAAAGGGATATGGGAAAAATATAAAAAGTTTGAAGCCACAGTATGTGCGAAACCTAAAAGCCTTCCCCTATTGGTAGGTTTTTGATGATCCTAAAGTATTTCGATAACGTAAATTAAGAACTGACCTTATACTCTATTAAGTTTATTAATTTTAAATTTTACTCAATGAAGTGAATGAAGTATTTCATGAGAAAAATTTCTCAAGAATTTATCTTTTGAACCTTCCTCAAGGAATTTTTCAAGGGTCAGACAAATAATGAAAAAAAAGCCACAGACGAGACAAGGGTGTTTCTCAGCCTTCAATCAAAAACTCTTGATTCTCAAGGACTAAGTCAAGAGAAGGAAAAAGGAAATAGAATTAAATAAGAAACCACAATAGCAATAACGAGGAAAATCGTAAATCCAGACGAGACATTATTTACACTTCGTGTCACAAAGTCTCTGGGTGGTTTTGTTATTTTTTGTTTTGTTCTCTTTTGGCGAATGCAAGTACCAGGATTTTTCACATGGAATCTTGAATGGTCAGGAGTGGGTGGGTTATTTTATTGGGCGACGAGACTTCCGATGTGGGCGAAAAGTGAAGTGTTTGTTACCCAGTCAATATAGATAAGTTCATCGTTCTAAGCGAGATACATAGCCAAGAAAAAAAGGAAAATCCACAGAGATAGAAGAATTTTTTGGAAGAGAAGCTAAGAATGTACAAAAATCTCATTTAATATGAGATGCAACTTGTACAAATAGAAATAGATTTAAATTGTATTGTTCTTAGTTCGTTCTCGTCTTCTTCTGTGTCAACTTTCTGTCTCAATTGTTAGTCTTTTTCAAACAAATAAAACGTGATTTCCTTAAAATGTTAGATTTCAAACTAAAATCCCATGGAATTTAGAACAATATACTTCAATTTCTTTTTATGATTCTGTTTTGCACAATCAATCACTCTCATAGTTTATATATAAATTGGATTTCATGGAAATACAATAAAAAACCATATGAAATTGATTTAAATTAAAGAAGATACATTTTATAAACTTTATTGTTAAGTAGGAGAATGTGGGGCAAAATGTGACAAAACTGATCTTTAATTTTTTAATGAGCTTCCAGACAACCTGAGAAATATCTAATTAGAACAATTTTCCCAAGAACATATTTTCTCTATTTCGAAGCAAAATAAGCTTTCCAGTAGAGGAATTCTGTAACAGTATGACAATATCATATGAAAAATTTAGAATTATTTGATGAATTCGACAAAACTATTCGAAAATGTGACTCATATCAAGAATTGAGAGGTTCATAGAGCTATTTGTAATAGCTATTCGATACTCACTGACCTTTAATGTCGCCCTGCTTTGGAATTTAACCACAAAAATTTGTCATGACATTGTCACATTATTATAGACTTACCCTATAGGACCTTATCCAATTTTTTTTCTTAAGCAGAACATTAAAGAAACAAAATTGTACTATATTTTACAAATTATGTTATGAAAACATTATTTGGATGTTATTGAAATGACTTGGAATAATGAGCTGAAGCTACTCTCTTATTCCCAAGACAGACTTACGGCTTAAGCCAACAGACGGTTTAGTGGGAAATTGATGGTATCTAGTCTAATCAATATTTCGATTATAATTACGTTAAGCTGTCTCTCGGCTTAAGCCGTAGGTCCAACGTATTACCTCATTACGTTATTTTTATCTAAAATCCTTAACACTAAATCTACCAAGACCCGATCAAATTAACCGGTTTGAAAAGTTTTTAAAATTAAAGCTTATTTGACCGGTATACAATGTCAGTATCAAACTTTGAGAATTTTTTAAAATATACATGCAAAATATTTTCCAGGGTTTAAATTTTAATTTTTTCCTCTTTTCCAAGAAAAAATTGTTGAGTGTCCTACCCTACCACGGTGTATTATCTGACAGAGCGCGTCAGGAAAAACAATCAAAAACGGTCGGTAGGTTTAGTGTTCAGAAAACGTGCGCCCAAGCAACACGGAAAACTTGTCTACCCGTTGGATATACAATGGCGGCCAAAATAATAGAATCAGTTCCGCAAAGACCACTATTCTACCTTTAGCATCTTTGTTTGTTCCAATTCGTTGAAATAATTTTGATAGAGAAATGTTTGAATAATAACCTTACGTAAAATAATTGTTTTGGCTATTAGAGGTCTTTTTTTTCACAGAATAGATCAATAGTAAAATTTGGTTTGAGCAACACGATACGACCATTTTCATTTAAATTAAAGAATATGGCCTATAAATCGAATAAGTTTAAATAAAGCCATATTTAGAAACCATAAATGACAGTTTCCTATTTTTTTTTTGGCGAAACTGAATTTCATTATTGACGTATTCTGTGTAAAATAGAGACCTCTAGCAGCCAAAACAACCCTTGTTCTACGATTCTAATAATTTGAAGATTTCTACTTCAGATTTAAATCAACAAATTGGGAAAAATACAAAAGTAAAAAAAATAAGCTTTTCAAAGTGATTCTATTATTTTGGCCGCCACTGTATATTATTTAGAATATGTTACGGAAAACCCATATTGTACGCAAAACATTTTCGGCGTCAATTTTTATTTATTTTTAGACAAACCCTATCATTTCTTCACAAATTATGAGTGAAGAAAAAGCTTCATTTGCTGACTAAATCTACCCCGGTCTCCCCTAATCGTTTTTATAGAGTTTAAACTACGAATAGTTTTTTCTCAGAGGATAATGCATTTAGAATTCTTTAGCATTGTGCATTTTTTGAATTGATCGAACTACACGAGAGAGCACTTTCCACAATCCAATTTTTTTTTCAACTTCTCACTATCCTGGCTTTCGAACGGTAAGAGCAATAGACTTCTGGTCTCCTAACTTACCCAAATAATCCTCCATCCCTTCTATCTCTTCCAAAAACATGATATTTTGACATACAGTACCGTTCAAAACATTAAATACACCCTTCGTAAGTTTAAATACACCTGGTTTGGACCGGGACAATGCTGTAATATCCAGTTCTATTGACTGAAATACTTTCATATATAAACCTAAGAACAGAGTTTTAAACAAATTTTGAGTAAATAATGGGCTAAAAGAGCATCAATTCATCGGATCTGTTTAATTAAAATTTTCATTAATATACAATAAGAAGCTGTTTATATTCTTGAATTACTGTTATAATATTCTTGAAATTCTCTTTATAGGGGAAACTGGGGCACCACCAAACACGGGGTACCACCAAACACGGGGTACCACCAAACACTGCGATTTTTTAATCGGATATTGGATATCAGAGGATAAGACGGATAGGAATTTATAGGCACTGTAGGGATGCTTATCCACTGAAGGAATGTTCGAGATAGTCCAAATAGTTTAGAAATAAAAATTAGTGTTTGGTAGTACCCCGTGTTTGGTGGTGCCCCAGTTTCCCCTATCACTGAAAAATAGCGAGGAAAAATTGTCAATACTTCACCACAGCTAAATAAGACTGAAATAAACACGAAGTTTTGTCATATTTCTCGTAAGAAATTTATCACACTGAATTTTTAACAAAGAAATTTTAACTCAAATCATATTCAAAATCATAGAATTCATTATTCATCAAATATTGGAATAAAAATCCATAAGTTTTAATCAATTTATTTATAGTATCCAATTTTATCCTTAAAGTGTCCAAATTTAGAAACTGTCCAAAATTATGAGCTCTTACCCTAATTACGGAAATTTTACACGTTTTTCAGATGAGTTTTGTGAACTGTTATTCATGAAACAGCTTTCTTAATTTATTGCTCAATGCGCAATATTAATTAATTTTTCATTAGGCAAAAGTTTAAAAATTATTAATGGTTTAATAGTAAAAACAAAATGAAACTGAAACGGCATAGGGGAAAGTGCTCTCTCTTCGAACGTTCATGCCTTCGAACCCTTCGAATAATGTGAATTTGTTTTGTTTTTCGTAAGAGATTTACACTAAATTATCACGGAATTATCAACAATTGATGATAATCTAACTAATATTTAATAGAAATGTGTAAGTCTCTTAGGAAAACTAAAAGAAAATTCACATTATTCGAAGGCATGAACATTAGAAGGGAGAATACTTTCCCCTATAGGGGATAGTTCTCAGGTTAATGACTTTGACCTAATTTTTTAAGGAATTGTGTGCCTTAGGTCAGATTCATAAAAGGAATATTTAAATTAGCGATTTGAACCGGTTAATCGTGGTTGGAATCACTACCCAATAGTAAGCAATTCTTATATGAAACTATTGAAGTGTATACAATCCATTTCAATTGACTGTTTCTCTACTCCAGTATCGTTAACATAGAGAAGTAAGTCCCTTAGCTAGTAATTTGTTTGATAGATTGCCTTTAGACGATATAAAAGTTCATATATGGGAAATTGAGAGTTAGTTTTGAAACTAGTTTCAATTGTAAAACGACACGGTTCTCAATTTAATCCGATTTCTGCATGGTATGAGCAATAAAATTCAATACTTTGACCTCCGACTGAAATCTCGTTGATTTTAAACGAAATTCCACCTCTCAGTTAAACTAAAGTCTAAAATTTATCACTCTACTCGTTTCTGGGTAGAAAGTTATTCGACTTGGATGGGGTGTTAGGAGTAAAATGTATATAGAAAAATCGGAGACGAAAGAAATTGTGTCAGTGGTACTTTCCCATAAAAATTCCTGCCATCGTATATATATATATTTTACAATTCTACGTGCAATATCGAAATCTCTATTTTCCTGTTTGTTATGTACCAGCAGCTCCATCCTTCCAGACCCCCGACACACACAGGAGAGGGAATCCCATCGTGACTTCTTTGGATGTAGCTTAAAAAGGGGTGGAAGGTTAAATTTTGCACAGTATGTTTGATGCTGAAAATTGTATGTTGAGATTTCCAAACCATCCTCTGCATTTGTTGACTTGTCGTGAAAACATTTTTAATATAAAATTCATTTAGATTACATGAAGGCGAAAAGTTGATGCAACATCTGAGAGGATTTTCTACCAATTTTGGCATATTTGAAAGTTTATCCACATGAAACTTGGGTGACAGGAGCTTTTTTTTCTCGTTTTAAAAGGAAAAGCTTTAAGTGATGGATGAAAGTGTTTTTTTTGTAGAAAAATTCTCGAAAATTTCCTTTTAAGTTTAACTTATCTCTTGAATGTTATGTCATTCCTTTAGCCAAAGCTAATTGCTATTTTTAAATTTTAAATTTTAAGTAAAATGTCCTTACCACTTGCATAATTTCTTACAAGAATATTAAAAAAGGAGATAGCAAAGCGTGACAGCTTTCCTTGCGAGTAAAAAAGAATTTTAAAATACTCGAAAATTATAAAATGAAATACGAGTACTTTACCGATTGAAAAACTCCGAATTTAAGCAAATTGAATGAGAAATAGACCTTTCAGACTGGTTTCTTTACATTCGGAAATCCTATATCGAAAATTTTTTGGTCATACATGCCTATGGACGTCATTTGTCCTGACTACTTCAAAGTATATTCGAAAATAAAATAAAATTTAAGAGCCATTTTCGAAATAAGCGAAAAATTATCGAAGATTGGAAGTCGATAGGGGAAAGTGCTCTCCCTTCGGACGTTCATGCCTTCGAATAATGTGAATTTCTTTTGTTTTTCGTAAGAGATTTATACTAAATTATCACGGAATTATCAACAATTGATGATAAACCAACTAATATTTAATGGGAATGTGTAAGTCTCTTAGGAAAACTAAAAGAAAATTCAAATTATTCGAAGGCATGAACGTTCGAAGGGAGAGTACTTTCCCCTATCTCTCTCCGTTTGCGTCCCCTTCCGGTAATAAGAAAAGAAGTAGATTATTATAAAATATTGCTTTTAAATAGAGGTCGAGTAGTAATAAGGGATTTATGGAGGTGATGTTAACAAATGGGCGAGACTTTTGAAGAAGAGCGACAGCGTCAATTTTTCTTTTCTTTTCTCTTTCCAATCCATTAAAAATTATCAAAATTTACGTAGAATTACCACAAAAATTGTGGATAATTTTTAATTAATGTCTGTGAGAGAGCGTGGCTTCTTGAGGGACATTACTATTTCGATATTGCCTTAAGGGGGCGTGGCCTAAAATTATAATTTTGCAAATAATTACTCACAGATGGAGTTCATTTTGATTAATCTCAAGTGCTTTTCAAGTGCTAAAATGTATTCAAATAGAATTATAAATTTGTCAATAATTAAGATTTTACAAAAGAAATAACTATCACATCTGAGTTACTCGAAGTGGAAGTGTATTAAAAGTTCTTAAAGCATTTTAGACGAAGTGCATAGATTTCTGCGAAAAAGCTACATCTTATTTTAATTTCCTGTTTCCTTATGAGCTTTCTAAATATATGTTTGAAGTCGAAGAAATTGGCTTTTAACATTTTCATCATTGAAAGGAAGAATAAAGTTTTCTCAATGGTGAATGACACAGTAACTTGTAAGAGTTACATGTTAACTCTGAATCCATCACCAACTTGCACATCCTTCCACAAGTTGCTGTTGAATGTCATAGATAAAATACTTGGGTAAATCACGTTCCTATATATACACACCCTTTTGGATATTCTACCGGAATCTTCCTCATATATTGCTTTAGATCTTTCAATACAAAGAAGAAACTTGTCTACCATTTCGTGCATCCTTTGGGAAAATTCAACTTATCATCCACTCGATTATCAAGTCATTCCTTATGGCATTTTAAGTTCGCAATTCATGAGACACTCAATCAAATGCAAGAGATGCCACGCGAAAAACCCTCAAACTCAATATCAAAGATGCAAATTGAGTTTCTCAAGCATAGAAAGCTTCCCACCACGCATCAATACCCACGAAGGAAGACTTATTCAAATGGCTTTGGTGATGGCATACCATTGGAAATTCTTGTCTAAATTCCACAGCTATGAATTTTCCATAATTCAATGATGCGTCCAGAATAAGATGCATTTGCCCAAAAGAGAATCAATCTTTGGAGATAATTGGCTAAAGAAGGCAATTTTCCGACATCAAAGAGTTCAAAAGTGAAACTAAGAATTTAATTTGAAGCAGAGAATTGTTGTTTATACCAAAATTAAACATTTGACTGTCTCGTTTAATTCGTGTGCTTCCACGGTAATAATCCTTTTCACATAGAAGAGCTGTTGGAATGAAAACATGAAGACAATTTCGCTAAAGATATTCACTAGAATTGCAATGCATATAACCTTATTTTGACAACAATACTATCGTCTAAACATATTGCTTGAGTATCAAAACTTCAGCAATTCTGAGAGTGATTTTTCCTTTTCCTACTTTACCAAGCACATCCTAAGGGATTAAGGTTTTAAGTAAAAACCAAGGGGGAGATATTTGGGTGAAAATGTGTACACCACTCCAGGCACTTCCACAATTTGTATGGAAGGGGCCTTCGCACTTCCAAACCTTCGCAACACTCTCAAAAATGTTGCAATACTTCCAGTACTTCCTGCACTTAGTTTTCAAAATTCGGAATTAGACAGAGAAGACGTTATTTTCGGGCACTCCCCCACTTCCAAAGACTTCCAAGCACTTCATTTTAAGCAGTACACCACTTCAGACCCTAATATCTTCCCCATGGTAAAACCCAATGACAAAAATTGAAATATTTAGTCTAGACATTAAGTCGGATATATTCGCTTTTGTGACATGCGCAGATATTTACATTATTTTCAGATTTATTTAGAGCTAGAGTTAAAAAGCAAATCGAATATTGGTTTCGAAAATCTCATTTTTGCTTTTCGTTTCGTCCGCAAGGTGGCTGAAATACCTACTTCTTATTCGAATTTCGAAGCGTCTTGAGTAAATTTCTCGTATAAATTTTCCTACCCTTGTGCGAAAATGCAAATTCTAATCTGAGTTTGAATTCTTCGAACATCAACAACTTTTTGTGCAAATATGAGTTTCCTTTACCTTTTATCCAAGGTAATAACGAAAGATCAAACTCCAGCTGCAATTGAAAGATTCGAATTGTGTCTCTGCTTATCGTATAAATACGACACATCTAGCCAATGAGTCAGAGCTGAAAATCTTGATCACAACCTATAGCAGAATTTTGTAATTTTTGTGACATTGTGAGTTCGAGACCTGGAAATGCCAATCGAGCTTTTTTGTCATATCATATGAGTTCGAAAATGCAATTCATTGATTTTTTAATGAAATCCCTTTACTTAATTATTTTATGAAAATACTTTGCCAGAAATTTCAAATATGTGACTTCTGACAATGCCACGTGAGCTGAAATGGCAATGTCACGGCTACAGAATCGCATTTTCGAAAAAGCTCTACTATACTGAGTGAGAGAAATCTGAAAAAGTTGAAATAACATTCCGGAAATGTTAATTTTACCCTGCAGTATTGATCCTAAATCGGTGTAAATATTACCCTTTTTAGGTGTATTGGGGGTTAAAATTACCCTTGTTCGTGTTAATTTTACTCTTAAAAATGTGTATAATTAACATTAAAAAATGTTGATGTATTTTTACACCTAAAAAGTGTTAAAGTTATGAGGAAAGAAAGTTAATCGCACCCTCTTTTTTTCTCAGTGTATGATTCGAACCCAATTTGTCATATGGCATTGCCAGAGCATTAGAGAATTCTCCTCCTGGCAAGATTTATCCGAATTACAGTCGAGAAGTATAATAAAATTGGGTTTTGTACATACTTTTAGGATTTAACTATTTCATTCTACTTTACGGCCTCTACGCACTAGGAGCAATTTCTTTAAAAAATGTCTTTTAAAAAATGTTTTTCCTATCCTTTGTAGGCAGAAACGTCAGAATTTTTTAAAAACCGGAATTTTTGACGAAAATTGCTTCTAGTGTGTAGACACTATTATAGAACAAAACTTGTTTTTATCGTTCAAAATTGGCTTTAGTGCATCTTTTTAGAACAGCTTTTCTTCGTACGTTTTTTTCTTTAGCACATCGAAAACAGTGAGGAAAATCTCAAAATGCAAAATTGAAAGTGGTTCCAAATTATCTAATTTTACTCTACAGCACTTCAACAATTTTAGAAGCATTTTAGCATGTTTTAGTGCAAGAATTGCATTACATTTTTATTTTTATTTATTTATTATTTTGTTTTCTATTAAAAATTCATTTCTTGCTTCATGGATGCCTCCTCTGAACCTCCTCCCACCTACGTCGATCAACAATTTTGTACTATTAATCATTAATCCTATTTACTGATTATAAGCTTCAAATGATATACACAATCTCCAATTTTACTACTTTATCGAGTTATTATAATTTTCCCCTTTTCTGCATTTTCACATTTTCTTTGTTTTCACTTTTTTTAATTATTTCAAAAAGACTCAGACAAAACGTGTTCTTCTTGAACCTCGTCTGAGTCTCTAAACTTCCTTCCATTCTTATACGGGCTTCAGACCTAAAGCTTTGCCACATGGTTTAACTGCTCTAATTTCTCATCGACGATTTTTTGGAAAAATATACTTTAGGATTAAATGATTAAAGATAAATGTCCTATTAAGTTCTCATAAAGCAATAAAATTGCTGGCTATTTAAGATTTTGCGACCTTCGGGATTAGACTAGATTAGATTAGAGTGGGGGCGGTTCCTCGCGGAAGCGCTGCACCCAGGCCTCCTTTTGGGCCCATTATGCATCCCCGTTTAAATTAATTCATATGTTAAGGGCAAGATGATTCAAGCCAGCCCGTTTTTCGGATAAACTCCATTCAACAGGATGGCTTTAGGACCTTCGGGAACTGGTCTAGTCTAAACCTTTAGTCTGAAACCCGCTTTACGGTGTGCAGTCAGAAACTAAAGATACCCCACTATATTTTGCATTGATGGGGGATTCATCTTTGAGGGATTCTCCTTTTTTATTGCTAATATTATAATTGTTAAAATGTAATAACCGACTGCACATTGTAAAAATGGAATGTGTATATACAAATAAATAATAAAATAAATAAATAAATTTGAGTATCTTAAGCTCAAACCGCGAATTAAAATATTTAATTGTTATTATAAGGAAAACTAAAATTCAATCTTCTAACGTTTCTATCTCAAAATGTACCGTATTTCCTCATTAATTTAAATTATTATTATTATTTTTTATTTAAATCAATTGGTTTAATTTTTGAAAACTTTATTAATAGTATTTCGGTCATTAATTAATTTTTTTTATTATTTAAAAAACATTTTAAATTCATCATAACACATTAAGCCTTTCTCATTAAAAAGTCGATAGTAAGGCATTGTAAATTTATTTCAAATATCAATATTTACTAATTTTAAATCAATTAAGTATAGTATTAAAATTTGCGGTGTTGAATTATTAACATATCGCCTTAATATTATATTTGCGGGTGTATTTCACCGTCGAGCATATAGATTATAATTAATTCCAGTTAAAGTTCAATTTGTTCGATTTATGCAAAATATATGGGAAAGGAAATGTAGGGAGAATAGGACTGAATTAGTCTACAAATGACATTGTTCATTCGGTACCGATTTTTGAAAACGTGTTATATCGGACTGACAAATATTTCACTGAATAGGATGAACGATTTTTACTCTGAATAAAGAGTGATTTGTTTAACCCTTTTAGGACGATTGGGTCACCGGTGACCCAAAAATGAAATTTTTCCTACGGTCATCTAAAGTTGTGTATTGCTCTAAGAAGTCAGAAAAGGTGATTTTTTCTGACCCCCGATTTTTGACCCTCTCGTCCTTAAAGGGTTAATGTTCTTTTTAAGAAAAAAACTATAGGTTAAGGCATTCAGGTTTCGAACACTTTATATATTTTCTCATATTCCTGTAGTGAATTCTAATATGGAGAAAAATATAGTGTTCGAAGCCAGAATGTATGCGAACCCTGAAAGCCTTCAATAAAATCCCATTATCTAATTGTATCCCTGGATAATTAATCACCCGTTTTCCCCTACTATAAGACTAATTCCTCAAAAATCCAAAAAAATCAATGATGAAACAGCGTTCCTGCTATTTCGTTCCGGAGGTGGGTTACGAATATTAAGCCGGACTAACTATCGTAATTGACCCTCCCGTCCTTAAAGGGTTAAGGGGTGACTTTGCATTTAAAGGGTGACTTTGCACTCCTGCTTTTCGTAAGCTTTTCTTCAATTCAAGTACTTAAAGATGATCTTTAAACCATCCTTAAATATCCGTATAATTGCTGGATAAGGTAAGCTTACGAGAAGCAGGGGCACTCAATGTGTCAAGTGGTAGAGCACTCGCTATATGATGCAACTGTCCCGACTTCGAATCCCCTTTAGGTCACCAGGAATTTTTCTGGCGTTAAAGGTGTTCGGATTGTATCCAGTGAGCTTTACTGCACTTAATTTCACGGGCGTGGGACTGACAACCTTATCCCGTATAAGAAAGAATAATAATGCATGTCTAGAAATCCCCTTGCGGGAAGGCCTTGTTTCTTCATGGAATGTTGTGCCAGCATTATTATTATTATTATTAACTATCGTAAAATGTTGCTTTCTTGTTTTTGCGTTTCTCAAAGAATTATCTTAAAAGCTTAAATTTAATTGAATTAATCATCTTATAAATTATATCTATAGCGAATCTATGAGTTGATCTCAATGGGGGTAATATGTGATGTTACATCTCTTAAGATTAATATACAATATTTACATTTGTTTTGAGCATTTCTTCTGCAAATGAGGTTTATTACACTGGATTTTCTGCAAAGGAAATGAAAAGAACAAACAATATAAAGAGTAAATAGAATTATTTCAGACAGTTTGCAAAATTTATAGGAATCGAAAATTAAATTTTTCCAATAACACATTCCACGTGGAAAGTATAAAATGCGTCAAGGATTTTTTCTTTGGGAAGAAATAAGGCAAAGAAAGGAACAATATGTATGCTTCGGTGAGACTATAGAAGGCAAAAGAGGCAGAAAAGGGGCGAAAAAGCTCTTGAGACAATCGCAAGAGGGTAAGAAAAAATGGCATATAGCCGTCTAAAGTACTTTACACACTCAAAACATGGCATATAATATCCAACATTCTACTGGGTAACATCACAATAAGTGCCCTCATTTGAATATATAATTCAACCTAATTGTGTTTCATCTCATCTTGTGCGTCGTCGCGTGTAAATCATGCAAATCTTATCGGTGGGCTAAGCTTTGAGCTTGCTCATGTAATCCCCATATCTTGGGGGAGTGCTGCACGGGAAGGGGAAGAACATTGAGTAATTTGAGTTGTCTTATCTGTTTTCCAGAGAGGAAAAAGCACGTGGGGGAATGGGGGAGGGGGAGGGGGGTTCTCCGTGTCACTCCTAATAATACAATCAATCCTCGTGATTCACCCCTTACACGCGTGTTTCGCACCCCTGCCAAATTCAAAATAAATGCCTAACACATATCGCGAGCTTTTACTGCCAAAATACCCGGCGACCCCATCGCAAACAACTCCCTCATTTATATCCCCCGTAGCCCTATCCCCCATGGCGACAAATTGTATAAATTAGCTAAGAATGTATGGAAATAAATTCAGCGAATGGTGTATTTGTCACAAATAAACATACAAATGTGACGACGGTGGTTTTTGGAAGAATATTATATATGCTATATAGCATTGGGGAAGCTCTATCATTTTCACAAATGAGCCAACGCGCCGTGAGCTTTTCTTTTTCATGGGCACATACGCGTTCTTCGGAGGAGAGTAAAAAAAATCCCTACCTCATTTTCCAACTCAAGCACGCACATTTTATACCCCTGGTTTAGAATGCTATTGAAGGTTGACATTAGTATTCGAGGAGTCTGAGCTTGTTCTCTCTCTTCCACACACATTATACACTTTTTACCACTCTCCCCCTCAGGTGAGGCGCTCCAGGTGAGTTAGTACCTGTGAGTGAAACCGCAAGTTTTCTGCGTTTTCCACCCTTGTTGGTGGATTTTTACAAGGGCACCTACCCCGCAACTTTCACCTTAATATGGGTAGACTGTAGTGTGATTTTAATTAAGTGTCCAACACTTGCCTTTCGAAATTTATCGCCTAAATTAATTACACAATCGCTTTTCACGTGCGAGATTGGGGAATTTTCAGGAATTTTCAACACCAATAGCCGTAGAGGTGAGGCACCTCCTGTAGGGGAATTCTGTAATAGTGTGACAATGTCATGTGACAAATTTAACCCTCTAGCGATGTTTTCTTTAATATGCGAAAAAAAGTTCTAAAACAATGTTTTCTAGGATAATTATGATCCAACAAAGTCGAAAAAACTATCCATTCTTCATTATCTCTTTTAGTTTAGGCGCTAGGTGAGAAAATATAAAATTTTTTTTGAAACTCTCTTTGCTTCTAAAATTCACATTTTTAGTTTTTCCAAATTTTTTAAATAAAATATACAAAGTAGAATGACATATCTTTCAGGAAAAAATAAATTTATTTTAGTCAGATAACTTTAAATCGGTATTTTTTATGGAAATTGGAAATAAGTTTTTTTGCACAAATATTTTTTGTTGCTTTTTCTCTGACCTGTCACACAAAACTGGGAATAGCAATAAAACGAAGAGTCAAAATGAGCTCAAACTTTCAAGAGATGTTTACAAGACTATTACCGAGGACTCTATAGCACTTTTAAATAAATAAAACCTTTATTGTCGCAGTAAATAGGATTTTTGTGAAGACCACCTGGAGGCGGTCTTACTCGTTAGAGGGTTAAAATTTTTAATGTCGTAAATTTGGAAAATGTATTTGAAAATTCTATTCATACAAATTACTGTGAGCCTCATAGAGCTCTTTTCAATTTCCATTCGACACATTCTGCACTGAATCCGAAAAAGTTAAAATAACATTCCGGAAATGTTAATTTTACCCTGCAGTATTGATCCGAAAACGGTGTAAATATTACCCTTTTTATGTGTATTATGGGTTAAAGTTACCCTTCTGTAATGTTGATTTTACCCTTAAAAAGTGTAAAATGAACATTTAAAAATGTTGATATATTTTCACACCCAAAAAGTGTTAAAGTTATGACGAAAAAAAGTTAATCGCAGCCTCTTTTTTTCTCATTGTGGTTTTTAATGCTGTCCTGATCCCAAATTTATGAAGAAAATTTGTCATATGACATTGTCATACTGTTACAGAATACCTCTGCCTGGCAACCCCTGAAGATCATTTCTTAGTTCTTTTGAAATGTTTATTACAGTTTCTGTTGCAGTAAAAATAGTTAAATTACAAAGCTCACGTAACCTTTTAAAAAGTTCGAAGTTTGTTAAAAAAAGGCAAAAAACAAACGAACAGTAAAAAATTCAAAACGGGCAGTAAAAAATTAAAAATGAGCAGTAAAATATCTAATTATGATTAGTAAAAACTTAAATATTTACAAAAAAATGGGTCTAATTTATATATTTAACATTAAAAATTGTTGCAGATAGAATGAAAAGCCCTTTATTTTTCCTTTGTCAAATTTGGACGATAGTGTTTCAAATTTTTCTTGATACTCCTCAATTTTAACTTTTTACTGCTCATGTCTTAAAAAAATGAATTGCATATTCCTGGAATTTGTGGTATTTTTATTTATCAGCTTCCTCCTCGTAATTTATTTTTTTAACTTCTGCAAAATGTTAGTATTTCAGTATTTAAGTACTGAAGAAAAACCGATTTATATGGCTTATTTTTAGTACGATTTTGTGCTAAATATTTACAAATATTTAAAATGCAATTGTGCATAATTTAACAAACAATTTTAGTTGGTGATGAACCCTAATACGCATCTGGCAGAATTTCGTAATAGTAAATTTTAGCATAGTAAAGTGGTATCATCTGTCGTTAAAATTTATCAAGTCACAGAAGTCGTTTCGCGGAACGACTTTCTTTGGAAGTTGAAGATGAATACTTAATTTAAAATTATCCTTTCAACATTTTAGCTTTTTTCTGTTCTCAAGTGCTTCTGCATTATCGACTTTTCTTTGTGTTGTTTTCTTTCTCTCGTTCACGTTGTGTTCTAAAACCATCAAACGGTCGTGACAGGAACCAATGCGAATAAATAAAAGTCGATAATGCAGAAGCACTTGAGATCAGTAAAGTGTTAAAAAATTTTCATTTTTCATTGGGATAGCACCATTAATTATTATCAAGATCATTAAATTATATTAAATTTATCAGGATATCAGTAATTCTTGACAGTTTTTATAATTCAGGTTGGGGAGATAGGGGTAGAATTAGCCAGCAAATGAAGCTTTTTTTTCGCGCGTGATTTGTGAAAAAAATGATAAGGTTTGTATAATGTTTTTATGTTTCATAAGTAGCATTAGGATATTGGCTATATGAAACAGTGTAGTCCAAGGCTCTAAACTCCTTAAGTTTTTCTAGAGAGGATAATGAAAAAAGTATGACACATTGGCTACACTTGCCCCGGCCTGGGTAGTTATAGCCACTTTTGGGGTGCTAATATTGCCACCAGTTTTCCAGACGAAATTTTAAACTGGAGATACCAAATATTGTTTCGCTTGATACATTGAAGCCCACTGATGCTAAATATGTCACTTAATTTTAATGAAAAAGGCTTTAGCCGATTTTTTTATGACATTTTCGTAATTGCGGAAAAATTGATGAAATATCTTGAAAAAATCTGTTTCACTAATTGCTCAGCCGAATGGCAATATTGCTTGGAATATCAACAGTACTTTTTCGCCTAACAATTATCCATGTATTAGTGAAAAATCATTGATAGTTTTATCCCGCCACGGAAGAGTGGTTACAACTGCCCCGAGGGCTGTTTCAGTGTTTATCATCATCTTATATAAAAAATTGAATAATTATTATCCAAGTGAAAAATATTTTTTAATTAGGTTTATTAAACCAGAAACGAGGTAAAACTATGAAATCTTGACTAGAAACTCAGAAAACCAAATGCTGGTCCAAAAACTGTACCATCAAAATTACAATTTTATACCCATTTTATAAAAATGCTTCTAAATTGTAGGATAACTGGATCAGACTTATAAATGTTTCTGGAAATATGGGGATGTGTTCCTACTTTCATTCAAAATTACTTTGGTCGATGTACATTTAAAAAAAAAACGAGAAAAATCCACTGACTAATTCTACCCCTGGCTATAGGAACCCGGTCTCCCCTACTTGGATGAAATTGTGATGTGTTTTTTTATAATAGAGTAGAGTCTTCTAAATTCGAACGCTTGGGGGGTATTTTTGACATTTCTCACCTCCCAAATTCGAACGATTTTTTCAAAACTAACAAAATTTATGTGAGATTGAATTGTACTTTGAGTGAAATTCTCGTACTTTCTCATAAGTCTTAGTTAGGGTTAACATACTTCCTTTTCATTTTATACGATCGTAATGTGTAAACAATCAAGAAGAAGCACACAAATATGATTTTCATTCATTCAGAATACGATTTTTTTAACATAACCCCACAATTAACATTTTGAAACCAAACGTCGTCGTTCGAATTTGAGAAATTCAGATTTGATAGACTCTACTGTATTTAGACTTAAAAGCCTTTACAATTTTAGTACAGACATGTTCTAAATTTTACTAATGTAATAGTTTTGTATTCCATTTTTCCTGCAAAGCAGAGCTCCGAAAATTGTATGTGTTCAAATATGAGTATGAAAATGTTACAAAAGCTTAATTTTACATTGTTATCGAGAATGACGCCCATACCAGACTTTTGAAAATATATAAAACAAAATATAGTCACATTTTGTCAACTGTCACATGAATTCTTCTTTTCATTTCGACAACCATGCATCCAAATGGCAAAAGTTGTAAAATCGTGGATTATGAGGATGAAATGTTTAGGAAAAACATTTGAGTAAATTGGGGGATGGCGGAATTAATTAAATTGGACTGGTATATGGTATTTATATAACTATGTTGACACCATAAAATACTTGCACATTTCGCTTCGCTTTTTGGGGATTTTATTGCCCTGCCCGATGCTACAAAGTCTATTGAGGCGTCTTCAGTGGAATGTTCCTGGGTAAAATTCTATCACATGAGAGGAGAACTATGGGGCGACAAAAGGTGCCACCACTCCATCATCGCAAACTTGATGGGGTTTTTTGGGGGTGAAAAGGACGAGCCACAGACACTAAAGAGAGTCCCCAAATGCATTGAATTTAGATATATAATAGTAAGTGTTCAATGCCAATGGCACGCCAGACACACGCCACAAATTTATAGTCAATTTGTTTTATAGTCTTTCATATGGATCAAATTGGAGCCGTGACCCCCCTTTCCCCCCATTTTTGGTGGGTTGAGTGAACAAATGTCGGAATGTGTGACAATTCAGAAAAATCGTATCAAACCCCACACCGTGCATCGAATTACTATGACGGGAATTTTTTTTAATCAATATATCCATCTCTCACATCATTCCCTTGTGATATATTTGGTTTTTCTATTGAGCACTGTTTTCGCAAAAAAATAAATAAATAAATAGATAAAAAAAAGCTTTCCACGGAGGGTTGAGAGCACGTTGCTCGTGTGATCGATTACTTTGGTCACAGCAATACTTTCTCCTATCCAGGAGCGCGGAAAAAAAAGGACGAAACCACCTCCATCGAGTAAATGGAAAAGTTTACCGTATACTGCAGAGGTATATGTATTCAGAAAAAAGATCTGGAGCAGCTATAAATCTAGATGAGAGCACGCACACAGTTTATGCGATCGCGAGTACACTCTGCAGTAAATCACAATAAATCACATAAAACTTGTGTTTTGACCAACTTTCTTCCCTCAAATAAAAAAAAAAACACACTCAATTGGGAATTCATGCAACTTTCTCTCCAACAGGGAAATTTTTGCACGTGTCTTTTCATCTGATTTTCTTGCATTCCAAAGTTTTTCTCAGCTTTCCCATATGCTAGAAGACTCTATCGGGATTTATTTACAGCAAAATTGCATGAAAAATTTACTCTTGCAATTTCAAATAATATTTTGTATCCAAATAATTAATTGCAAAATTATAACAAAGTTTTTAAATCAGCAAAAACTAGCTGATCTCTATTAGGTGAGATTCTTAACAATCTCACCTACTATTTTATTTAGAACTGGAACAATCTTCAATAAAGCTTTTTATTAAATAGCATTTCCCGATTTGCTGAAACTTTGAATGATTTTTAACTCTATAGGGTAAAAGGAACGGGTATTGTCGTTTTAAGAATTTATCATGGCATACTTATTGATACTCTCAGTACCGATTCAGGATATGAAATTTGAACATATCTCTTTTTATAAGAAAAAGGGTTCCCTGTCGAAGAGGTGTCTACCCTGGTCTACTAGAAAACACGATGAGAATTAAATATTTTCTCCCATTAAATATTTGATTATACGTATCGATGAAGTCTAACAATTAAATTTTTGTCTGAACAAATAAATAACAAACCAATAAGCCGCAGGGTTTTTACCGTATTCTTTGGTATAGCGGTAGTAAAACCAGCGACCGTTGCACTTCAGTTTGAAATAAATTCAAATTGAACTTTGATTCTAAAACGCAGCACGGAAAACTTAATAATGACAGAAGCCTTTTCCACGTCACTTCTTCGTAGAGGCGAGATTTTTTTTTCAAATTGCATTTTATAACGTAGAATATAAAAAAGCTGTAATTAATAAACAATAAATTTACGGAAGCGAGAGATGTTTCTGAAATAGCAAATATTTTACTTTGCCTGAGAGACGCTCGCAAAATGTCTATTTTTTTACACGAGTCTAGCTGAAATTTCACTTGGAATCGAAAGAACGATACACTATTGGCATAATCTTTAATGAACAGTAGAGAGGAACGGGGCAGAATTAGCCACGCATGGTACTAGACAGTGGGATGTTATAGCTTGTCTTAGAAGGAATATTAAAGAAACCACTATTTATTCCAAATAAACACTTCCCTTTTTATTCATTGAAGTATTTATCAGCACGATACAAACATTTTATTACAAATTATACGCTATGAAAAATTTTATTTACTGGCTAATTCTGCCCCGGTCTCCCCTTAATCAATTTTAACGAAAAACCCCGATGGAAAATCATGATCTGTCAGACTTTACACACAGAAGTTTCTTTAAAACAATTTTTATTCAAATTATATCTCAAAATTCAACGATTTTTGTGTTAATACATTCTGAAAAAAAAAAATTTTTTTTGAATGAAAAAAATTGTCTATTGTATGTATAATTTTGATTAATTTAGTTACACTCAAAGTGTCCGAAATTTAGAACTGGCCGAAATTTACTTCCCCCTAAATTTAATTTCATGGATTTGCGGTAGAACTGTCAAATCGAGTGTGTAGTCTAAATTTATACTTAATTTTATACATTTAACTAAAAATTTATTAGAAAATTCAAGGACACCCTTGGCTTGCCAAAAGCTTAGCGAACTTTTTAGCTAGCCAATAGAATAGTGAAATTTTATATTAATAAATATAATTATTGTATCTGTCGGATCAGCAACTGTGCTAACTGCATTTGATTTGTGATTGCATTCGTACCACACGCCACGCAGCGAGTGTCACTTACAACGAATGCAGACACAAAGCAAATGCTGTTAGTACAAATGCTGATCCAACGGACGATTATATAATTATGGCAAGTGTACCAAATTTCTGCATAGTTGCAGGTATGCACCAAAGTCTTAAATTTGAATTGTAATATTTTTAATACAAATTGATTTTTTGTTATTTCTTTTTACAGAGTGTTGATTGACACACTGAGAAAAAACGGGGGTGCGATTAACTTTGTTCCTCATAAATTTAACACTTTTTAGGTGTAACAATATATAAAAAGTTTTTAATGTTAATTTTACACATTTTTAAAGATAAAATTAACATGAAAAAGAGTAACTTTAACCCCTGATACACCTAAAAACCATAATATTTACACCGATTTCGGATCAATACTGCAGGGTAAAATTAACATTTCCAGAATGTTATTTTAACTTTTTCGGATTTCTCTCACAGTGTAACCTTGTAAGATATACTGTATATATGCATGACAAGTATTTCAATGAATAGAGGGGAAGTTATTAACTCTGAATAAATAGTAGTTTGTTCTATATACTTTCTTAGAGAAACTACAACACCCCACAGTCTAATTCTACCCCTGACTAATTCTCCCCTGGTCTCCAATAGATATAGTAGATAGTTTATCGTTTTTTTCTAAAATCATTTTTAATATAATTTAAATTATTAAAAATATAGACGCAGCTTTGGGTAATATTTCGACCACCTTAATTCTCATAGTTCCTTGCCTTTCCGAAAATCTTCTAAAAATTCTGCTGATTTCAGGACAAAAAGAAGTGTCCGAAATTGCAAGCTGCCCGAAATTTGGTAGAGTTGTCCTGTTCAAACTGTCACGTAAGTGTTGTATTTCCTCAGCTTTATCATGTGGTATCTATTCAAGGATACAGGTCTTATTCTGGTTAGATTAGCAGAGTAGTTTTTCTTGAATTGTCAACCCTTCTAACAGATAATCCTTAATGAAGGATTTTATGTGTTAAAAATAAATGAAAGCTAATATCACCCAAAAGCTCTCCCAGGGTTTATTAATAGGTTAAAATTGTGCTGACAGCTCTATTTTAGTTGGAGAATTCCTAGAAGAAAATTACTCGAAAATTCCTGACACAAATTAATTGAAAGTTGAAATGAAGATGAGATAAATTAGTGGAAAATTGATAGAAAGGGGTGGTTTGGGAGAAATTCTCTGACGAATAGTTTTGGTGGGTACATAAGTCTTTTCATTACATTATACAATAGACTAAAGTAGATGCTTGAATGGAATACGCTTCCAATGAATGTAAACATCCTCTAGGCAAAGTAATTGTTTAGCAATTAGAAATTGAGTTCTAGATATATATATATGTAGGAGGATGAATGTTGAATTTTGAGAGAAAATTCTCATGTGCTGAATTGCAACAATAATCTTCATTTGAGGTATTATTACTTGGTGTATTATGCAATAAATAAAGTTGGGGTAAGGGGGTGGTGATAGTTATGGGTGAATTTTGTGCAAAATTTCCATCCTTTTGCACAAAGTTACCATAATACAGTGGTATTTTGCAATAATAGATGTTAGAAGAGAATAATATGAGATTTGGGGAGGAGGTCGGCTGTGAATTGTGGAGGCTTCGTAGTGATTTTCAAGTAAGATTTATTGTAAGGATTTTCATATGCAATTCAATAAATCATCTCGCTCGATTTGCCCTCAATTCAATTACATTATAGGGTTTATGACATGATTTTTCAACGATATGTTCTTGTTGGAAAATTCACCCTATGTTTTTCCCTAAAATTTCCTCTTTCTCTTTGCCCAGGCTTCTCAAATTCACAAATCTCTTCTTGTGACTCCTCACTCTATAATCACATTGTTACAGCCCTTCCTGCCCCCCCCCCTCTCGGACTTCCACTTTTCTGCGGTGAAATAGTTTTGAGCTTTTTGCCCTAAACTTTTAGGGAGTAAGTTTAAGGAAGTTTTTCCTTTTGGCTATATATTTCCTTCCTCAACAGTAAATGTGTAATTGTTTATAAATTTACTTCTTCTTCTCTGTTCCTTCCTCTAACAATTTTTTCCTGCATTTTTCCCATATGATCCTTGCTCCTTGTCCCCTTACCCCCTGACAACCAACTCCCTATTTTATTTCCATGAAAAAAAAATTATTTTTTTTCCCCAAAAAGAAATGGCTAGACTCCTTATTACAGGGTGGATGCATTTTAGTGCTACTCCGACGAAAGTTTTCTTTCCTCTCCACTGATCTTCAATATTTTTTTTTTTGCTGCAGCAACATACAGCAAGAATGTTGTTGGAGCAGCAACATAAACACATATTATTACTTACAGAAAATCCTTACTATTAATTCACTCACTTGTGGGAAAACTTTTATACCAGAGTGTGTAAAGGGAACTTGAGAGAAAATTCTGGAAATAATTGCCAGAGAATGTATTGCTTTTACGTAGCGATTCTTGTGAAAATTTCGTAAATCATTACCGTGACACATGCAGGAAAATTTTCTTTGTATGAGAAGCTTTGGTGGTATTTAAATATTCACTCACTTCTTCCAGACTTGTACACCTAACCAGCTATAATAACTAAAGAGCTTTTTGTTGAACGAAACGAGAAGAAATGCAACCCTTTGTCAATATTTTTGCTACGAAAGTAAGTTCAAAAACAAGAAACAAAGCAATTAAATTTCTATTAGAGATATTTTTACTATCTATTCATTGGGTTATATTATTTTCTTACGGAATGGTATTAACAAACAATTTTTTGCTAAAATGGGAAAATTCTAGAAAAAGTAAAAAAAAAAATTAATTTCTTGTTTGTTTTTCTATCTAATAATTTTCCTTTTAACTTAACTAATCTAATTAAATTTATTTATTTTAACACTGAATTATTAGAAAATCTTTTAAAATTACAGTAATTTACTCTTCCATGACGATTAGGAATCTAGCAAAAACCATTCTGATAAGATTATGTTTATTTTTCTTTTTCAACAAAAATATATGATGAATTTATTATTATTATTATTATTATTATTATTATTATTATTATTTATTATTTATTCACTCTCCAAAAAAATATTTACAATGTACAGCTGTTTGTTTTAAATAATTAAAAAAAGATGTTCATTCCTATACAAATGCTTAAAAAATTGTAGGTTTACATAAAACAGTGATTTCTTTGTCTTTTCCTACTATTGCGTCCACCGCCGTCTTAGCGTTGGTGACCAACCTCCAGAGGCAAACGGTGGAAATCCTCCTTCATAGGTTGTATAAGCCGTTGCAGAAAAATCTGCTATCTGAATTTTGGACAAATTGTTTGTAGAAGTTTGCAATTTTTTTTTGAAAGTATTAATTTTTGGATATTTAATAAAAAGGCATGCCAATTTGTTTGTTGATTCCGTTAGTCCACCAGCTTTTAACAAACATTGACAAGCAAATAGGAAATTGATTTGTTTATTCGATTGTACTAACAAACTTTGCCAAAAAGTGACAATTAAAACAATAATAAAGGTATTTTTGTCAAATTAATCTCTCTTTAGTAAGGTAGTGATTTTTCACAGCATTTACAATAACATTTAATATTTATTTATTTATTTTTGTGAAATGAAAACTGTGCACCCCTTAAAAGCGAAATAATAGGAAAGAGACTTTTGCGTCCACCGCCGTCTTATAGCATAGGTGATCAACCTATATCTATTCCGGAACCAAACGGTGTAAATGTTCCTTCTCAGGTTGTATAAGCTAGGGAAGGTATGGTACAATATAATAAAAGCGCAAGAGAAAAAGAAAACAATTAAATTCGGTCAGGGCATTACAAAGCCTTGTATAAACTGCTTTTTTAATGGATATTTCTATGGGTTTCGTAGAACCCAAAGAACTTTTGGTAAACAAACCCTCAAAAAATATCTTATTCGGAAATTCGAACTAAAATAAATTTATCTATTTATTTTGTTCTAAAATTTTAAACAAACTGCAATTTCCTTTTAAAGAAATTGGTATTAAAATTGGCTTATAAAAGGTCTCATACTTTAGCCAATTTTTATTTTAAGGGGTTGCATGGATCATGACGTCTGAAAAACAAAATATTTTCTAAATTTTTTTAACACAATAAAACTATTAATTCAGGACCTTAACCATATAAAAGTATATATAGATTTATTTTCTGAAATTTCCATTTTATAATTTTCAAAATTCAGCCTTTGTGATCTGGCTTTCAGATAACTTTTTGAAACAAAATCGCTTTGCGTTGGATGATTTCGTAGAGTTGATTAATCTTGAATTTAGAAACCAAATATTTCCTATTAGCAAATGGGTTAAACGGACGGGTCCTTGAACGTAAGGATTGAAAAAAAATAAACTTGAATTCTCGGGAGCATTTTATACCACATTTTGTCTTGTAAAATGAGTTTTTATTAAGAAAATATAAAATCCTCCGTTCAAGGACTAGTTTTACTCCTTTACTAACAGAAAGTAGATAGGTTTCTGGTTGCGGATGAGTCTATTCTAAGTAATCTTGGACATTGAATAGTTTGTTTGTTTGTTTTTTTTTCAAAAAGGTCTCCGAAAGTCACGTCCCAGCTGCTGAATTTTTAAAATTTCTATACGAAAATTTTAGAAATTTTTTTATGCCCAAGATCTTTGAAATAAATAAATTTTACTATGTTGAAAAACTTAGAGAAAACATTTTTTTTTTAAATCCCATTGATCGATACCTAATCCTTTAGTTGCGTCTGCCGCTGACTTATCAATTACCGCTTTGAAAGTTTTTTTTTTTAAATCATGAATTTTAATAGTTTTTTTTACATAAAGCAATATTTTGAAATTTCCCAAAAATAAAAAAAAAGAATAATCTTTTAGTATAGACGAAACAGGATAAATAAAAATGAAAATTGTAGTAGAAATCTTTTAATAAACTATTCTAAAATTAAAATTAATTATTAATAAACTAAAATCTTTTTATATGAATAGAGCCATAAAAATAGTTTATTATTGAAATGGTTTTTTTTTATATCAAGTTTGTCTCTCTGAATTTTTGAAAGTATAATTAGTAATAAGAGAAAATTAGTAAGTTAAGCAATGCAAATGGTATTATTCGAACTTTTGAATTTGAATTGTATAGACGAATCCTTGTACTATTTTCCCAGCCCTTTCGTGTTATAAATTTTTTAATCTTTTATTTATATACATTAAAGTATTATTGGTATTTATTCCTTATCTGTCTGTCTGTAATTGAAACTAGAGGCCAAACGGTTACAGATGGCAACTTGGGTTGTTTGTTAAACCCTCATAAATCGACTTTTGCATGATTAACGTTCATTTTCTCAATCCTCAAAGAATTATTTTTATTTTGAAATACCTCTTAAAAGTCGTTTAATATACTATAATGACCTTGAATCATCCTTAACAAGGATTTTTCAAGGTTAAAGACTTCTAAAAAAATCTGATGAGAATACTTTTTAACACATTATTGGGGACAGTTTGAGGTCATTTGAATAGTTTTAGAATAATGAAGTTTAAAATGGGGTTATTGCTTATAAATCAGTTTCAAAGACTTTTGGGACAATTGTTGTGATAGAGTGAATCGATGATACAATTACAAGCATTTTGCAAAGTTCAGATACTTTTTCGCTCCCTTTCTTTCCTTATCATAAATTTAATACGTTATGGAAGACGGAAGAAACTGTTTGTTACAACATAGGTACATGCGGTATTTTATTTAAAGAGTAAAAAGTATCAAGTTAAAACATTTAAGAAAATGTATCTCAATGTTTAAAGAAAAGTTGGGTGTATTGAAAGAAGTGAGCTCAATTGTCGGGAGAAGAGAGTGAGGAAGGAGAAGGAAAACACAAAAATGTTTCCAATCTTATTGATTCAGGTGAACAAGAAAAACGTGTATATCTAGGCTGATGGAGTCTACCTCCTGGAAGAAAAACAGCATCCCTTGCAGAAGCTTTTCGCACTGAATGTGAATTTTTCTGTCTAAGGAATAAGAAAGACACAAAAGAATGGAAAAACTTTCGATGCAGGTGGATATTTCAAATAAACTATTCACACTTTATGCCATTTGCCAATCTCTCTAAAAGAAAAAGAGAAAAAAGAAGCAAAAGAATACACACAAAGCTCTTTCTTGCATCCAAGAACAAGGGTGAAAAAGCTTCTCCTCTGCACTCAACTTAACATACAAGAATTTTTCAATATATTCTTCCACCGAACACCGGTGTTAGGGAAATTTTTCACAAGATTTCTGCAGAAAAGTGAATTTTGAATTAGCATATTTTTGCAATAGGGAAAATGTTCAAAGAAAAATGTTCAAATAAGTTTGTATGTAGAAAGTATGTATGTATGTAGCTGGGAAAATGCTTCTAGCATGTCCATGGAAAATCATTTTCACCGGAAACTTTTTCAATAGAATGACAAATTGTGGTGAAAATGTATCACAATCGGGCTTTTTTTTGGGAAAGGGGTGCAACAGAGAGGACTTAATTCAACTATTCCATGCAATTTATACTGGCCATAATGGGTTTTAAATATAATTTTAATTGGATTCATAATGTAGAATATCATTTTGTGAAATAAAACCACATCACTTTAAACCTATGAATTTTTCAGCAGAAAATTATGTGGGTGAAGAATACATAATTTTTGATATATTTAGGATGTGGCAAAATATTCAAAATTTTCATGTTTTTGGTGACGCGAATTTCACCTCTACCACATTCCGGATTATGTATTTATATTGGAGATCTAAATTGTGGTGGAAATTCATTAAATAAACTCTAAAAGGTACGTGACAAAAATTATTATCCTGTTCACATTCACTGATTATGATACTGTTCTCTGTAAATTTACCCATTCAATTTCACATGAAGTTGAATTAGTGAGAAATTATTTAGTTGAGGGAGGTGCCAACAGGCCCAATGCATTTGGAATAAATGTTTGATTGTTATAAATCTATTTTTACTCGTCCACTATTTTATGGATATTCATTAGAAAAATGCTTCATCCTTTCTATCAATGTCTATTAACGTTTTCTTAAATTAAATTATAGAAATAAACCTTCCCAAATAACAATTTGGAGTAAGATTACCGTTGGATGTATGTATTCTGGATTCCATAATCGGGTCCTATGACGGTCGTCAGAGAGTCAAATGACGGAAAGTGGGGAATAATATGACGATAATTACGGAAGTCATTTGTCGTCATAATAACTCTGAGATTACTCGCTCACGACTAAAATATAACTCCGACTTCCAGTAACTTCCAGTGTCCCTATAACAAATCTTCCCCTCACTGGGTATATCTGAGGGGAAATTTCGTCAAATGGCAAATAGAACTATTCAGTGCTGTAAATTCGCAAAGTAGTTGATATTTTCGCGTGTTTTCTGAACAATAATGTTGTAATGTGCATTGGGAGGAAAAGCTGTCCCAGTAGAAATGTGTGTTGTGACTCTAAAAAGTACAGTGCCGACAGGAATTAAGTGAAAATTTGGCAATTTTTTTGCATGATAAGCACACAAACATTTTTTTGTAAAATGAAATTTTGTGGTTCAGGCGGTTAATGAATTTTTTTCCAGTTTCTGTAGTGTCCTTTGAATAAAATTTTGTGTCATAAAGACCTAGGGTAAGGGCTCATAATTTTGACCAGTTTCTTATTTTGGACACTCTGAGGATAAAATTTGACGCCAAATGCATGGTTTTTGGCACGTCATTTTTTGTACGTTTGGAGTCGCTTTTGTTACTGCATGGTAGAGTAAACTTTAGAACCGTAAAAACTAATTCAATCTTGAGTAATGTTGTGACCAAAATACGACGCGAATATGACTAATTTTAAAGATTCCAATTAGGAGTAATCTTTTTGACCATTTCTTGTACACCAAAAGCTTTTTGATTTTTGAGTCAAAGTTATTTTTTGCGGATTGTGAAATGCTCGAACTCGTGATCTTAATGCTATATCTAAAATGTACTTTCGCATCATTTACTGTTTACCGATTCTCAACCGATTTAAACTCATTTATAAATTACTAAAAGGATTCCCCAAAATAGTTAGCTAAGATTCTTTATTTTAAGAGTTATAGAATAGATTTTCCGTCGAAAATTATTTATCGGTTCATAACCGATTCATTACCGGTTCAGAACCGATTTGAACCTATGCACTTTAAACATTGCCCGAAATGCCCGAAATATAATTTAGGAGTAATATAATTGAATTTTGTTAGCACTAGCTTCTCCTCAAAGGTTAAACTCAACGTTGGTATTTGAATTTGACATCATAGATGTCTCTCGAAGCGGCGCCGATTTCTCCTAATAACATTCCTAGTGTTAGCCTGTGAGTTACCCTTTCGGGAGGGGTATCGTAGAGAGGTCTAGTATTGAGAGAGTTAGTTCATGTTGGATCGTCGTCGTAGGGAATAGATCGTTAGGTGGAACACTGAGGGTTCTGGAGAACCCTCTGGCGGCCAAGGCCCTCATCTACGCGATTGCTTGAAGGGCTCCGCCGTTACAGATTCCTTGACGGATCTGTCTGGAATCGGATCTGGGGTGGAATGATAACTTTTCGGTACTGTCGAATCGATAGTATATCGATAAATCTATATCTTTTAGATTAAGTCACTGACGACTTTTTACGCATCGTTAGGCCATTTATTGTGACATTCTTAGAAAAATGTGACAGTTGCTAAATATCTATATTAGCTACAAAAAGTACAGCTATAGTTTAGATTTTTCAGAACCGACAGGCGATACTATCGAAAATAAGTTATCATGTCACCCCTGGAATTAAATTTCGGTTGGGGAACTCGACAACAAAACAAAGAAAAATAAACATAAAGTAGTAAAATCTGCCCATTTCTGGATTTGAGAAGTTATTTTAACCTTAAAAAAGATTTTTTTCCAACTCCTAAATCGAGTCATTTAATTTCTTCAAACGAGTTTTTTTTTTAACTTTTAGTAACAGAATTATTATGACTGGTTCTAAATTTCTTCAGCACACATTTTTTTCATAAAGTCAAAATTTACATTGCTTTCTATCTCACACGCTTTGCATATGTCTGTCTCAGTTCTTCACACCTCGAATTTGATTAAACTAAATTGAATTTGGTGTAAAGTTTAAAAGAAGAAGAGCAGGAGATACTTAGGCAAAAAAATCGATAAAGAAAAGTACGTGAATTTTGATTATTTGAAATTTTCCTGTTCTAAAAGGTGTGTTGGACCTATAATGGCTTCGGCACACATTTTGGGTCAGAAAAATGTCATAAAGTCAAAATTCACATTCCTTTTTTCTTAAAAGCTTTGGATATGTCTATTCTACTCTTTCTTACTCTTCTTCTTCTTTAGAACATCCTACCAGGAGCGGAATTCTTTAACAGCATGACAATGTCATATGACAATTTTAAAAATGTTGAAATTGAAAATCAGATTCATATCAGTTACTAAGCGCTTCATAGAGCTCCTTGAAATGGCCATTCGATGCTCACTGGCCTTTAATGTTGTCCTGTTACTGAATTTATTACGAAAATTTGTCATATGACATTGTCATAGCGTTACAGAATTCCCCTACAGATTAAATTCAGTTCATTCCAATTTTTAGGCCGAAAGGAAGTGACGTAAATTTTGATTTCATGAAATTATACCGAGTAAAAAGGTGTGTTAGAGGCATCATGTAAATTTTAGGACTCTGAAAAAAATAAATTTGGGTTTTGAGAAAAATTGAAACAACACTTCTGAATACTTATACCGAAAAAGAAGTTAAATTAACTCTAAAAGATAGTTAATCGAAAAACACATTTGTGAGAAGGCGTCGACCTCGAGGCAGACCTAGGGCAAAGTGGATGAACTAAATTCAGAATCTTGCCTTGGAACGCCTTGAGATCGAACCCGAACACCTTCCTGAAGTGGCGGAGGATCGACAAACGTGGACTGCTAATTTGGATATTATGGGCCCGCGACCCCAATAGGGATAAGCGGTTGAAAATGAATGAATGAGTGAATGAAAATCACATCAACAAAGAGGTTGCATCTATTCAAATTTTACTGTTTTTTTTTTTGAGTGTTATCTGCACGTTTTGAAACTCATTCATTATTTTACGACATCAGAAAAACAATCTTTCTTTTTATCTTAAAATTATTTCTCTAGAAGAGAGGCGTGGCTTATTTTCCCACTGGTGGGAGTGGTGGGGTTATTTCTTCATTCAGTTTGTTGGAGTGTTTTGGTAACGAATCGTTGCCATATCTCTGTCTGAAAAATAAATTAAAAACATATGTCATTCAGTTTGGCCGTAGTTGCTGACAAAGATGTCACCTCATTTATGGGTGGAGCTTATTACAAATAGTATAAAATATTGTGATCAAACATCAATAACAACCGATTTCTTAATCTATCAATCACAACAATCAAATACTTTTAAGGCTATTAAATTTCTTAGAAGTAAAAGGAGATTCGAACCTGGACAACTTGCATCATAGAATGGGCGTTTTATCACCTAACCCGTTACATAATGCATTAAGTGATGCAACTGATATGTAATATTGTTTTACGAATCTTTTTACCCATATTCTTTGACATGTTTATTCCGTGCTGGCATATAGTTATGTATCAATGGCGGTATTAAATCGGTATTACTAAAAGCATTATATTAGCAGTTTAATGTAACATGAAATACATTCACCCACACTCATTTCATTCCCGAAAATATGATTATTAATTATGAATTCATTGCTATTTCGCTCCTCTAAAGTACATTTATGCAATTTTCTAATTCACTGCGATACTCTGTAAATTATTAATTTAAATACTGTTATTGCAAACTCCATGTGTTTACATAAAATCTATAGTCGATGGTTTAAATATGGTTTTAACTCGTGTATTTTCGATTTTAGTATCGTTGTGTTGTGAAAATGTTGAGGTTGAGTGTATTAACGTTTGGTGATGGCAAAATATAAATCAACTCCATGTGAAAATATTTCATGTATTGAGTTAATTTGCATAATCTATTGAACTATATTTTGTATCATATGTTGATATTTTTGTTTCACTGTTGATAAATTATCCAATGTGCTTTTCCGCTTCAATCGCCATTAACTCATACATTGTTGCAATATTAATTGAAAATAAATTGGTGAACCATTTCTTAATCCACTCTGTCTCTCTTTGTCATATTTGTCACACTCTGAGTGTATTTTGTGGTACTTATTTGTCATCATTGCTCAAATTCAATTCAAGCTCTTGTTTATCCAATTTATCCATTACATTTTTCATTTCCACCAATCATAGGGAAGCTTTTTCTGCTAGTGCAAAAATTAGAAAAAGATACGGAGAAAGTTTACACTGTAAAAAATTGCTTAAATATTACTATTACTTAATTATTGTCTTTTCTAAATATATTATATTTGTATTTTTTTAAAGACTTTAATATTTGTTTTAATACTTATTTTATAAAAGTTTTCCAATTCTTATGTGTTTAAAAATGGAAATTTTTGTATGATCTCTCAGTGAGAGGCTTTCGCCTTCCGATTACATATCGACCACTCAGAATATAATGCGACTAACTCGATTTTTTGCAAAATTCGTTTTTTTCGCTTTTCGGGTACTCCGTGACACCCTCTACCTTCCCTGTGAATATTATACCGAAAAGTTAATTATTCCCAAAGTTATATCGGTTCCGATACTTAAAAATCCTATGTTCAGCATGTAAAATCTCAGCTTTAAATCACTCTCCTGTAAAGTTGGCCATTCGCGAGTTAGTCGTATTATATTCTGAGTGGTCGATATGAGAACGGCTTTACCTTTGAAATATTCCTTCTAATGGGTTATCAAGGGCAAACTTAAAAAAGACTTTAGAATATGTATTTCCTAATTCTTTATAACGAATACAGCGTCATTTGAAAGGTATTTGATATCCCGACAAATCTGAAGAAGTAAAATCGGATACAAACGGTGTTTAGACGGTTATAGGATAATAAATTAGTTAAAAAAAATGTTACAAGAAGCTCGAAGTCAGCAGAAGGACTTTTTCACTTTTTTTTAGGACATAATATCAATATCAAGATATTTCTGAGAATCTGATGGAGAGTAGTGGAATGAAAAACACTCTTTGCTGGTTTAATGACGACTGTGTATATTTTAATAGAATTCAGAGTAATATAACAATCTGTAGCTCAATGTCCCGTTGCAATATTCTGGTTTTTGCGTCCCTCTTAATATCATTTTCAATTCTCATTTCAATATTTCCCCTGAATTGAAAATTTATAATAATTCAAAAGAAAATTAAAGTAAGGATCATAAGGCTAATCAACTTATACAATCCAATGCCTTATGACCTTTTGAAAATTCAAAACAAAAGAAAATTACTCTAATCCAAAGAATTTTGAGAATAATGACAATTTATGAGAATTTGTTGCCTTTGTCAGAATGTCAGCAGGCATTTCATCAGTTCGTAGATATTGTATTTCGACGCTTCCATCCAACAATTTTTCGCGAACAAATTTCTCCTTGATTTCAATGTGTTTTGTTCTTGGGGAGTAGTTGTTATTCAGTGCCAACTGAATCGCTCCCCGGTTGTCACAGTAGATCGTCATCCTTCTTGAGACATTTGGGAAAATCTCAAGTTCCAATTTCTTCAGCCAAATGCTCTCTTGGATGGCGGATACCAGAGACATAAATTCCGCCTCCGTTGATGACAGTGCAACTGTAGGCTGCCGACGAGTACTCCAAGAGACTGCACCACCTTGCATTGCAAACACGTAGCCACTTGTCGACCGTCTATCATCTGGATCCGATCCCCAATCTGCATCACAGAAACCCCGAAGATCTCCTAAAGAGCTGCCATATGTGATTTTGTGATTGATTGTGGCCTTCAGATACCTCAACACTCGCTTTGCTGCTGCCCAATGAGGTTGTCCAGGATCATTGCTGAATCGACTCAATACATTCACAGCATAACTAATATCGGGACGTGAAATTTGAGCCGCGAAGAGCAACGACCCCACCAATTGTCTATACGGAGTTGTCTTCATTTCATCCTTCTCCTTGTCATTTCTTGGACCCATGCTGCTCGACAATTTCTGATTAGGATCCATGGGGTTAGAAACTCCGTTACAATCCTCCATCCCAAATCGGATTAAAATTTCCCTTATATATTGGCTCTGATCAATGGAAATTTTTCTCGCTTTTCTGTCGCGAATCACTCGCATTCCCAACACGGAAGATACTTCCCCAAGATCTTTCATTTTAAAATGCTTTGAAAGCTCTTTCACGAGTCTCTCTTCATGGGCTTTTGAGTTGGAGAAAAGGAGTAAATCATCTACATATATGGCTACAATGAGAACATTCCCCTTACAAATCGAAAAGTAAATGCATTGGTCCGTTGTTGACCTTATCAAGCCGAATTTAATCAAAACATCATTGAGGGTATCATTCCAAACTTTGCTTGATTGCTTTAGACCATAAATAGATTTGTGCAACTTACAGTATCGATTTGTGCCATCATGAAAACCCTCTGGTTGTTCCATGTAGATGATCTCGTTTAGTTTTCCATTGAGAAAAGCTGTCACTGCATCCATTTGGCGAATATCCAAGTCCAACTTCGCTGCCAAGGCAAATAGATACCGGATGGACGCGTATCTCACTACAGGTGAATAAGTTTCGTTGTAGTCAATTCCTTCAACCTGAGAAAATCCTTTTGCCACCAGTCTAGCTTTGAACTTCAAAACTTTTCCTTGCGAATCACGCTTCCTTTTGAAGATCCACTTGCTCTTGATTGCTCTCTTTCCAGCAGGTAATTTAGCCAATTCCCATGTCTCGTTTTGTACTAGCGATGCCATTTCTTCTTTCATTGCAATTTTCCAAGACTTTGCATCCATGTCATTCATGGCTTCTGCAACAGTTTCTGGATCATGCACATGGAGCGCATAGTAAGTATATTTCGGTTTTGGCTTCTCGAAATTACGCGTTGATCGCAAACGGGGTTCGACGGTTGACACATCAACGTCCGGAACAAATTCACTGGCTTGTTCTTCACCTGCAGATTCAAACCCTTCACCTGAGACCTCCAAATCTCCAGGTTGAATTTCACGAGAATCATCAGAAATCTCGACAATCGACGGATTACAGCCATTTTCCCCTGATTCGGTGATGTCGAGATTTTCATCCTCAACTGGAATGCATACATTGTCGAGACTTTTTGATTCAGAAACGTGATTTTCGTTTAACCCTTCATTTTCGATGAAAATTACATCACGACTGACCACAATTTTCTTAGTTTTCTTACTGTAAAGCCTATATGCTTTTGTGTTCGCTTCATAGCCCAAGAAAATACACTCCACTGATTTAGGATCAAGTTTTTGTCGTTTAGAATCAGTAACATGCACCATAGCACGACACCCAAACACTTTTAGCCTTCCATAGTTTGGTTGGTGTCCCGAAAACATCTCATGAGGGGTCAAGGGGTTGGTCCCTTTGCAAGGAATGCAGTTAATGATGTGCTCAGCAGTCATTAACGCTTCAGCCCAGAATGCTTTGGACAATCCAGAATCAATGAGCATGCATCGAACTTTGTCAAGCAATGTCCTGTTCATTCTTTCGGCTAATCCATTTTGCTGTGGGGAATATGGAGCACTTTTCTGATGTTCAATCCCATTTTTACGACAAAAATCGACAAAGCTTTTGTTGCAATATTCTTTGCCATTATCACTTCTCAACTTCTTCAATGTGAATCCAGTTTGATTTTCTGCATACTTTTTAAATGTCTTAAAACACTCAAACACTTCGTTTTTATTTCTCATAACGTAAACAAAAACTCTTCGTGAATAATCATCAATGAATGTCACAAAATATCGGTGACCCCCAAATGACTGCACTTGAATTGGTCCACAAACATCACTGTGAACCAGTTCTAACGGTATAGTAGCACGCCTTCCTTCATCACTGAACGGCAATCTTGTTTGTTTGCCTTTTACGCATGTAACGCACTGAGATTCAGGAATCTCTTTCACATTGCCCACGTGCTCCGTCAGAAAGTCCATATTGTGATAATTCACATGACCCAGGCGACGATGCCAAAGAACTGATTTTTCACTGCTTTTAGAGATGAATGATCTCTCACACTTGTTATCGGCAATGTCCAATTTGAACATATCATCCACGATACTTCCCGTGGCAATCAGTTCTCTTTCCTTGTTATAAATCCTACAGCCGTTTTTGTCGAAAACCACTTTGTTTTCATTCGCGACTATTTGGCGAACCGATAACAAATTCGCGCAAATATTCGGCACATAATGCACATTTTTGATCACAATATCACTCGATTGTCCATTTACAATCACTTCATGCTTAACATCTCCCATGCTCTTGATGTCGATCGAGTTATTGTTTGCCACAATCACATTCTTCTTCTCTATCGCACACTTGTTCAGAAGCACAGATTCAAATTTTGTCATATGAGCTGTAGCACCACTGTCGATAATCCAATCCAGAGATGATTGTTCTTTTGCAACAAGAGAAGCAATCAGGAGATTTTCACGTTTACCGTTGGATTTCGAGCCTTTGTTGCTCTTCTTCTGTGGACAGTTTTTAGCAAAGTGATTGCCTTTGCAATTGAAACACTCGACCTTGTGATTATTCACTGATTTTTTCTTTCCCGTTTTGGCAACAAGTGCCCCATCTGAATTCTCACTTTTATCCACTATCACATCTTGCAATAGGAGAGTTTTCACAAAGTCCACTGTGATCGTTTTTGCTGAGTTTTCAATACCCAAAATCATCGGCTTGTATTCACTTGGCAAACCAGCGAGCATCAGCGATCCCGCTACTTCTTCGTCAATGTTAAAACCCGCCACTTGCACTTTCCCGTACAATTGGTTCATTTTTGTCACATACTCCTCCATAGAGGCACAATCTTCATATTTCAATGAAACAAATTGTTGAAGGGTCGCAACTTTGCGACATGTTCCACTGTCCTTGAAAGATGATTGCAAGGAATCCCATGCTTGCTTAGTGGTGTCCTTTTTTGAAATGTAGGAGTAAATTGATGGATCAAGAAGCAACGTTAATTCACTCAAAGCCTTTAAATCACTGGCTTTATCTGTTGCATTATTTTCAGCTGGTTCTGATTGAGTCCATTTCCACATGCTTTTTATCACAAGCCATGATCGTGCACCAATTTCCCAATTATCAAAATTTTCCCTTCCCTTTAGTCTCTCAAAAGGAAGATTTCCGACTGTAGACGTCGTCATTTTCCTATTTTACTTGAACTTTTTTCACGCGAAAAGTCTCACACGAGGCACACACGTGGCTGCAACCACGTTTTCGCACTTTGCTGGCTTCAACCAAACAAAAACTTTAAAAAAAAGTTCACAAAAATCACTTTTCTGTCGAAAATATTATCGACACTAACTTTAGTGATTAATTTTCCAACAAACTATGATTTTCACGCGGGATGGCCCATAACCAGTCTGGAGAGTAGTGGAATGAAAAACACTCTTTGCTGGTTTAATGACGACTGTGTATATTTTAATAGAATTCAGAGTAATATAACAATCTGTAGCTCAATGTCCCGTTGCAATATTCTGGTTTTTGCGTCCCTCTTAATATCATTTTCAATTCTCATTTCAATAAAAAAAAATAAAATCGGATACAAACGGTGTTTAGACGGTTATAGGATAATAAATTAGTTAAAAAAAATGTTACAAGAAGCTCGAAGTCAGCAGAAGGACTTTTTCACTTTTTTTTAGGACATAATATCAATATCAAGATATTTCTGAGAATCAAATATGGCGCCATTAAGAAACCATAAAACTTATTACTTCGTCCTTTCGATATGCTTTTTAACAGTTTGTCAAGGTCGAAATTAAAAAACACTGTAGAAGGCGTATTTTTTAACCGATTATAGTAAACATGGACTAATTTGAAAGATCTTGTAGTTCTGTACAAATCTAAAAAAGTTAAACCGGATACGAGTTGGTATTTAGCAGTTTATTGGACTTTTGTTATGGGATGACTAATTAATTAGAATAAAAGATACAACAAGTTCGAAGTTCGGATGAAGATTTTTTCACGGGTTTCAGAGCGTAACATCAATGTCAAGAGATTTCTGAGAAAACCTTAAAAAGAGCAAATCTTTTGACTTCGTCCTTGAGATATTCTTTCTAACGATTTGTCGAGGTCGAAATAAAAAAACACTATAGAATGCGTATTTCTTAACCGATTGTAGCAGATTTAGAGCGTAACATCAATGTCCGGAGATATCTGAGAAAGCATGATGGCTACCTTAAAAAGAGCAAAACTTTTGATTTCGTCCTTGAAATATTCCTTTTATTTATTTCTTAACCGATTGTAGAAAACATGGATTCATTTGAAAGGTCTTGGAGCTCCAGGTTTTGGTAAACCGGTTACGAGCTAATAAATTATGTAATTAGAAAAGAGTTACAGGAAGCTGAAAGTAGAGTTTCGTTTTAATGATTAGGATTGGTGTCTAATCCCCGGAGCAAAACCCATCTTTTTGCTCCATCTTATACGGGTTTCAGACCTAAGGCTTAGCCATATGGCTTAACTATTATAATTTCTTATCAGTCAAGATAAGTATTTTGGAAAATTTAACTTAAGATTGTATTATTAAGGATAAATGACTTATTAGACCTAAATTCTAAAAGTGCAATAAAATTGGTTGAGATTTAGGATTCTGAGACCTACGGGAACAAGGCTAAACTTTTAGTCTGAAGACCGCTTTACCCTATATGAGTCTTTCGTGTTTGAGCGATTGTAGAAACTAAAACATATTACCACTGCGTTAACGACTTACTCATCGACTAAAACTTCTAATCATATGATGATACTACGGATTCTAATGATTCTATATGGTCTGATACTTCAGCGATAAAACGGGATCTAGAAGGCCCGAAATACCTCTAGTTCATTCAGGAATGTAGTCCATTGCTGATTGAACCATTGAAGCTTAATGGTACAGCAATTGCGATCTATGCCAAGTCCTAGATATATATTGTTGTGTCGAATCCTTTTGGGGTGGGATTCGGCACCCTATGAGTGTTTTAGGGGCGAAAAATGCCTTTTTGTAAAATCCCCGTATACTTCAGGCGAACACCATAAATATCGGGCAATGACCTAGTTGTTGGTTTTGACAATGTAATCAATTCCATTGGCACACTCTAAAAGCCAATTCTGGTGAATTAGTGTATGTGTGACCTAAAGAGAGAGAGCGAGAGAGAAATAAGTAAGTCGTCTCCTTCCCACTCTTCCACTGATCAGGTAGCATACCGCAGCGTAGCATAAAAGCCACGCTCCTTATAGCTCTCAGTGGCCATTCCTGTCACCTCTACTGTTGCTGGATAGAGCATTCAGAGGCGCGGGTTAATCTAGCGCTCTAAATAGCTCCCGGTAGCACTTGAGAGCCCCTCTGTATTGCCCTGGTCAGAAGCATTTAGAAGCGCGGGCTGAGTCTAGCGCACTAAATAGCTTCCGGTGGCACGATAACCCTTACTTTTGCACTGGATGAGAGCATCTAGAATCGCTGATGAAACCAGCGTTCTAAATAGCTCCTAGTGCGCTAAAATTTCCCCCTCTCACACACTCTACTTACCTTTCCTTCCCTTGTGGGTTTTGCGGTGCTCGAGGATCGAACTCCAGCAGTGATTTCCCTTTTCTCGGGCGACCCCGTGCGGTGAAAGATCCGGACTCCCTGAGAGTGTAGTCTGGAAAAGCCAGAAGCCTGATCTCCCTGCAGACGTTGCGTGAGGGATTACGTGCCCTGGTGAACCCTCTGGCCTGGGGCAGCATCTCCGTGAAGTCTGTTGCCACGTAGAGGTTGTGTTGCACCCAAGACACCCTATACTGGTGTTCACCTGCATTTTGGCCACCCTCATTTCGTCCGGGAGTAACCTCGGCCCCAAGTAGGCTGCTGACACGAGCTAAGCCGCGACACCATCACTGGAAGCAGCTCGTAGAAGCCTCTGGCCTTGAGACAGAAGGCATTGGCTGTGCTGGGATAAACCCACCCCCACGGGGGCCCTTGAGAGAGTTGCCTAACCACCCTGTCCTCTACGCCAAGGAGGATCTTCTTGCTCCAGCTGTTGGCTTTGGCACACCGCTGTATACCCTCCAGCTGTTGTTAGACAAAGGAGATCAGGCCTGGGTGAAGCAGGCGGAAAAGGAAATACTCACCAAAACCCTCTGATAGTCCAGGAAAGTCCACAGTCACGATCACTACCACATCACCACAAAACCAAAACAACTCTTGACATTTGCCTCTTGAAGACATAACCTTGTATTTTGCCTGCATTATCGACTTTGTACATTTGCGCTGATAGCGCCCCTAGTGGAAATTTAATAAAACCCAGAAGTAAACTAAAAGGTTGTGTTGTCATTGGTTCATCTGTCAAAGGGGACAGATTCCCTCCAGAATTCAACGTCGAGCCCCTTTTCCGCGATCAGCTGCCTTCCCGGAAGTCCCATCCACAACACTGGTGTCAGAAGTGGGATTTGCCTGACCACTTGCGAGTATGGAGGCAGCTGAGGCCGGCCAGATATTGGACGGATTGAAGGAATGGCTCACGGACAGGATGGAGAGGTACGATGGGTTTCTGCAGGAACTTCGCACCCGGCAGGAAGATTCTGAAGCCCGTCAAAGCTCCACTTTGACTAGGATCCTGGACCTTCAAAAGCGCAATGAAGAGTTGCAAAGACAGCGCAATGAGCGCACGGACAGGGAGATGATGGAATTGAGACAGCAAATCAGTCTCTGGACATTCCAAATGACCGGAAGATTATCCGGAGATGCTCCTCTACCGGCTGGGCAAGTACCGCCGGAAGAGGCCTCTTTCCAGGTACCACCTGAGCTCTGCTCAACTGGAGCCCCTGGTGGCCGTGTGGCGGCCGCAAATTACCCAAGTATCGCTCAAATTTTGGAGGAAGATCGTGCGACCTTGGAATCCAGCCGTCTGGGGTTTTTGGCCTCTGACCCACTACCTGCGACCCATGATGAGGTCATCGCCCCTCAGGGAACCCCTAATGCCTTACCTGCTGAATCCGGGATCCGGGTGACTCAGGTTCGGACTGGGCGTTTGCCCTCTCAACAGTACCTGGAAGAAAGAGCTTTTGAAACTCTAGAAGGGGGTAATGGGCCAGGAAATTCACGGCTGAATCGTGACATGAACCATCTAAAATTGAAAGTGGACCATTTTGATGGTAAAGTGGTCTTAGAAGATTACTTATTGCAATTTGAGATGGTCGCCAAGGCCCGCGGATGGAATGCCTCTGAACAGGCCATCATGCTGGCCTCTTCTTTAAGGGGGGATGCATTAGCCGTACTCTCTGAAATCCCACCGGCTAAACGGGGGAGTCTGGTCGAGTTGGTACGGGCCTTGAGGAGTCGGTTTGGGCGTGAGTTCCAGCAGGGATTGTCACATCTCCACTTGAGGAACCGTAGGCAGAAGCCCGGGGAGGAGATAGGGGCTTTTGCTCTGGAGATCCGAAGGCTCACGCGCCTCGCTTTTCGGGACTGCCCAGAGGTTGCACGCGACAAGATTGCCCTAGGTCAATTCGTAGATGGTTTGTGGGACCTGGATTTACAAGACCTTGTCAGATTAACAAGACCTTGTTCTATGGAGCAAGCTGTTTATGCGGCCTTGGATTATGAGGCTGCCCGGAGAGCCAATCGAGCTTCCCGCAGCGTCTCTAGAGCCGCCGTGGCGGAACAGGAAACCGCCTCCTCCGAGCCAGTGGCAGGGACTCAGGGAGGAGCCCCCTCGTATCAAAGAGGCGAGGCCTCTGCCCCTGCTAGGAATCGGTACAGGGGAAATTGGAACCGTAGGAGAGGAGGTTCCTGGGATAGCGCGTCTGGAAGCGGAGGTGCTGCACCCACGGGACCATCGGAGTCTAGTGGACGGAGTTCCGGGAACACAGGAGCTGGTGGTCATGGTGGGGACCCTCCCGCACCTACTACTGAGTCCAATGCTGGAGCCCCATTGTGTCGTGGAACACGGGTAGGCCCCCAAAATGGGATGTCGGTAGATTATTCGGCCCGTGGCTTGGTGGTAAGGGGGCGTGTGAATAATGTGGACTGTGACGTAGTGGTAGATACGGGGGCAAATTACACCCTGATTGGCCGCCGGATATATGAGGCTATGTCCCCCCAGCCTCCAATCCGCCCTGTTCGATGGGTTCTAACGACAGCCACTGGACAAAGCTCCCCCATCCTAGGAGAACTGGAGGTGACACTGGCACTGGAGGACTGCATACATCATGTCACTGTTTTGGTGGCGGATATTGTAGATGATTGCGTCCTGGGGTTGGTGTTTTTGCGACAACAGGTGGCCCGGTTGGATCTGGAATCAATGAAATTAACTTTCTCCGAGAAGGTTATGGAGAGGACGATTGGTGAGGATGGAATAGTGCGGATATGTACTAGTGAGGCTGTCGTCCTAGCTCCCCGCCGTGAGACTCAAGCCGAGATGGAGAAGGAACTGCCGAGGAAGCAATCGGAAGTTTTCTCCAAAGTCCCACGGGGTATTGAGCGCACTCAGTTAGTGGAGCACCCGATAGACACAGGAGATAGCGCTCCCATTAAGCCACCACCCAGGAAATTCCCAATGGAGTGCGGAAAGCCGTCTAAGGATAGACCTGATCTACATGTCGAAGAAAACCCACGTCAGACAATGAACGACATACACCGGAAGGGGCGAGAACGCTTGCAATTTTTTCCTCGAGTGGCCAAGGACTACTATGACCACACTCGGCATCTCTTGACCTTTGCACCAGGGCAGCCTGTTTGGTGGTACAAACCCCTTAGGAAGGTGGGAAGGTCTCCCAAGTTACAGAGTGACTGGGATGGGCCCTATTTGGTGTCCGAGAAGATAAATGAGGTGGTATATCGTATCCGGAAGAAGGCTAGAGGCCGCTCCCGCATTGCTCACGTGAACCGTTTAGCTCCTTACCGGGGTGTTAATGCTGGCCGGGACGGCCAGAACTAGGAGGAGGGCAGTGTTGTGTCGAATCCTTTTGGGGTGGGATTCGGCACCCTATGAGTGTTTTAGGGGCGAAAAATGCCTTTTTGTAAAATCCCCGTATACTTCAGGCGAACACCAGAAATATCGGGCAATGACCTAGTTGTTGGTTTTGACAATGTAATCAATTCCATTGGCACACTCTAAAAGCCAATTCTGGTGAATTAGTGTATGTGTGACCTAAAGAGAGAGAGCGAGAGAGAAATAAGTAAGTCGTCTCCTTCCCACTCTTCCACTGATCAGGTAGCATACCGCAGCGTAGCATAAAAGCCACGCTCCTTATAGCTCTCAGTGGCCATTCCTGTCACCTCTACTGTTGCTGGATAGAGCATTCAGAGGCGCGGGTTAATCTAGCGCTCTAAATAGCTCCCGGTAGCACTTGAGAGCCCCTCTGTATTGCCCTGGTCAGAAGCATTTAGAAGCGCGGGCTGAGTCTAGCGCACTAAATAGCTTCCGGTGGCACGATAACCCTTACTTTTGCACTGGATGAGAGCATCTAGAATCGCTGATGAAACCAGCGTTCTAAATAGCTCCTAGTGCGCTAAAATTTCCCCCTCTCACACACTCTACTTACCTTTCCTTCCCTTGTGGGTTTTGCGGTGCTCGAGGATCGAACTCCAGCAGTGATTTCCCTTTTCTCGGGCGACCCCGTGCGGTGAAAGATCCGGACTCCCTGAGAGTGTAGTCTGGAAAAGCCAGAAGCCTGATCTCCCTGCAGACGTTGCGTGAGGGATTACGTGCCCTGGTGAACCCTCTGGCCTGGGGCAGCATCTCCGTGAAGTCTGTTGCCACGTAGAGGTTGTGTTGCACCCAAGACACCCTATACTGGTGTTCACCTGCATTTTGGCCACCCTCATTTCGTCCGGGAGTAACCTCGGCCCCAAGTAGGCTGCTGACACGAGCTAAGCCGCGACACCATCACTGGAAGCAGCTCGTAGAAGCCTCTGGCCTTGAGACAGAAGGCATTGGCTGTGCTGGGATAAACCCACCCCCACGGGGGCCCTTGAGAGAGTTGCCTAACCACCCTGTCCTCTACGCCAAGGAGGATCTTCTTGCTCCAGCTGTTGGCTTTGGCACACCGCTGTATACCCTCCAGCTGTTGTTAGACAAAGGAGATCAGGCCTGGGTGAAGCAGGCGGAAAAGGAAATACTCACCAAAACCCTCTGATAGTCCAGGAAAGTCCACAGTCACGATCACTACCACATCACCACAAAACCAAAACAACTCTTGACATTTGCCTCTTGAAGACATAACCTTGTATTTTGCCTGCATTATCGACTTTGTACATTTGCGCTGATAGCGCCCCTAGTGGAAATTTAATAAAACCCAGAAGTAAACTAAAAGGTTGTGTTGTCATTGGTTCATCTGTCAAAGGGGACAGATTCCCTCCAGAATTCATCGTCGAGCCCCTTTTCCGCGATCAGCTGCCTTCCCGGAAGTCCCATCCACAACAATATTATCGTACATTAAAAATTCCTTAATATCTGTAGTCAATAGGATGTATCAGTACCAGTTCCTGCCGTTTACTTTGTGAAGCCGATAATGTTAAGTCCACGAAAAACGCAACCAAAAAATAATGATTAGGGTAAGTGTGCCAAATTTCGGCATAGTTGCATGGAAACGTCAAAGTCTCAAGTTTGAAATGTAATATTTTAAATACAAATTGATTTTTTTTATCATTTCTTCTGAAAGAGTGTTGCTTGGAACCTTGTAAAGAGTTTACCGTCTTTATTTACTCTAAAATCATTCTTAAAACATTTTAAAATGATTAAAATATTGACATAGCTTTGGTGCCATATTTCGGCCACCTTCATTCTCATAGCTCCTTGCCCTTCGGGAATTCTTCCAATATCCTTTTCACGTCATTTCGTTTGTCGAAGCTACATTTTTTTGTTATTCTTTTGCATTGCATAATCTCTAGAGTACGTAAAATATAAAAGTTCATGGAAATTCAAGGAACAAAGAAGGTGGCCGAAATTACAAGCTGGCCGGAATTTGGCACATTTACCCTATGCTATAATAAATATCTTACCTTACTTTTTAAATATGTTGTTCCATAAGCATTACCAATAAATATAAAGAAATAATGCTCCGTGGGTAAACATTCTGCAAAATTCTTGGGTGGTTTGTCATCCCGTATAAAGCTTGTAATTTGAAAAGTTTGAGATATGAAAAGCGTAAACCTGTGATAAAATATTTTATTAAAGGGAACGTAACATCTAGCATTGTGCGGGTAGAAAATTATACGTTGCTCTTTACTATCCTCTATAAAAAAATAGTTTATCATTGTAATGTGACTATTTAGTCACCTTGCGAAGGAAAATACCAAGAAAAGGATGAGTTATATCTACGTGATTAGCATTTTTTGTGCTCAGATTTCTACTTCCCACCTTCCTTTGTGTAATCCATTCCTTGAAAAAAAAAAAACTTACTTATTCTTCTCCTTGTTTTTTTTTTAATATTTCAAGAAGAAAAATTGTAAACATTTCCCCTTGATCCAATTATACAAAGTGGTGTAAATTAATTAAGTTCCTATTACCATATTTCATTATGAAAAAATGCACTATATTGCAAAAAGGCTGAATAATTTTATTTTTTAATGTACTGCTCAAGCTGTGAATGCAGTTTTTTTTGTAGAATTTACAATTCACCTTCTATAAAGGGAAACCATGTGATTGCCACAATTTGAGAAAAAATCAGTGAAAAATTAATAAATTCAACAGATGTGAATTGAAATAACAACATTTTGCGTTAATTGCACTTAGTTGTGCAGAAATTAGTACAGAATTTTGCAGGAGAAAATATAAATTTACATTTGACTGTAAAATATGGGGTGTTAGGGTATGAAGTGTATAATGTATAGTACGGATGGGGTACAAGAGGTATACATGAAAGTCTTTCGCGGTGAGCCACAATTTTTAATTAAAATTGTCATTAAAGTGTACCGTTTCAAGGAAGCAGAAAATGTGGGGAGCTTTTTTTTATCTTTTATACCGAGTCACAAAGTAGATTCTCGAAACTTTTCATCTACTCTTGTTCCTTGTACCAAAAGCAAAAATAATATTAAATGAAGTTTTGCGAGAGTATATGGGATGCGATGAGGAAGAACCAGCAGACACCCAGGGTGAAGATGGTGAGTGAATAAATGGGTGAAATTTATGTTAGGACAAATGGGATAGTTGAATGGTTAAGCCTGTTGCGACATTCTCGTTTATACCATTTAAGGAGGGATACCCATGGAGAAGGCTTCCGGCAAAGAAGGCGGAAAGATGGATAAGAAATGCCTTCATTGATAATCCCCAGCATAAGTCGATGCTCTCTTAAATATCTCTTAAATATAGAGGAGTACTCCATCCTCGAGAATTTCCCGACATTCCTTCACCACCAATGACCTAAATGCAATATTATGGGGGATTTTTGTCTCAAGGATAAAAGAGGCTATCACAAGATGAAGAGGCCATCCGCCCTAAGAAAAAAAGAAAAGAAAAGGGTTTGAATGGGGTTCGCGCTTCAATTCCGCCACTGCGATAAAATTGACTCTTAACTCAATCACTTGTTCAATTTCCCCAACTGTGACGGAAGCAAAACGCACAGCTATAGGGTAAAAGTTGAACGAGTTAATTAATGGAAGAGCATTTCGTTGAAATCCCTAGTATAATAACGATGTTTTACTTCCCTCTAACATCATTAAACCATGTTCTTCCTCTACGAGCTTCCATGCCAGAAAGCCCCCGAAAGATGGATGGTGCACTCGGAAAAACGTCATCTTTTAGATGAGGAGAGCTAAACCGTCTGCCATTGCCTGAGAGAGGAAACTTTGCGTTAATTATTTATCATGAGCTTTTACTGTCGTCTTTTTTTTCTTGTTGTTGCTGAAATTTTTCGTATCAGTTTAAAATGACAAAAAGATTTTTATCCTGGTATGAATACCGTATAGATAGAAAGTCTTCTGAGAGTCAGGGAAATTATTACATATTTATTAACCCATTAGTACAATGTACTAGGAGTACTGGATACAGAATACTCAAGTTTCGGAATTTTCTTCATAAATATTTATTAAACGATTAGGGTAAAATGCGTGTTTTCAGTTAGAATATTCTACCAGAGTACCAAAGGAATTATTAGGATCTGTTGAGGTTTTCAAAAAAAAAGGGTCAGGGACCAGATGTGTCTACCCGGTGCCACGTAAATCCCGAAAGCCAAAATCCCAAAAAGCGAAAATTCCGAAGAGACAAAATCCTGAAAGTTACGAAATTATACGGAATTATACGGAAGTCTCTTTCGGGCCTTCAGCCTTTTCTCTACCCAATCTTGTGAAGGGCGGACTTAAACGATGTATCTGGACTGAGTAAATTCGAATAAGTCTCCGACTCCACCGTAGTTTCGGATCGTCCGGTGAGCCGTGGTGTCTTGATCTCCATCCTTCCATTTTACTTTTTTCATTCCCTCTCTTTTTTACTAACCTTAAATTAACCCGACAACAATACGTGCTAGCACCCTAGCCACGTTGTCGAATATCCCATGTGTCTTATTTGGTAGTTTCCCCCCTTCCCATAAATCCCGGTGAGTACCGCTTATTAAAGTGCATAGAAAGACACATGTTGGTATACAATACAAAATTGGAATAGGACTGTTGAGCCTAAAGGAATTGTAGGGAGATAGCCCGTCCTGACTCCTGACGTTGACTCTTCTAAGCCAACAGTACCAATCATTGTTCAGTTGGCGTGGTAACTCTCTAGGTGGTGCTATAACGGCTAACTTTATAGGCATGGTATCGCTAGACTCCGCCGATAGATGGAGTGGTGAGCACCCGAGGAATTATCTCGAAGGCATATACGAATCGACTCCTCAATCGGACTTCAACCATGAAAATGTGAGGACGCCTGATTCGCGGCTCTTGGAATAGTGCCATGGGAGCTCCTTTCCGGGCGGTAGTGTTCGTGCGAAATTTTCCTTTGCTTGCAATAAGAACGGGTGCAATCATGGGAGTAGTTATGACACTTTTAGGAATTCGGGATTTCGGCCCATTCGGGATTTAAGCCTTTTCGGAATTTTGAGCATGACCCTATGCAATGCCCTAAAACCTGGAAAAAATCTTTCTCCGCACTTCGAGCGCCTTGTCACTTTTCGAATTACATAATTTATTAGCCCGTAACAGGTTTGTCAGAACATATTCGAATTAACCACCAGATTTGTCCAGGTATCTAAGACCTTTGAAATGTATCCATGTTTTCTACAATCGGTTAATAAATACGCATTCTCTAGTGTCTTTTTTTTAATTTGACCTTGACAAACCGTTAGAAAGAATATCTTTTAAAGTCTTCCACTGGTGATGGAAAGGAAATGTTGATAGAGGAATTGGTGAAAAGTACAGCTCCTAAAGATTTCCTGTTAATTGTTCACCCAGATCTTTTATTCCCTGAATAAGAACAATTGAAATAATAAATTGAAGAGCGAAAATATAGACCGAACTCCACCTTGATTTACCTTCGCCATCTTGCTTTTTCAGATATCTCTTGACATCGATTTTATGCTCTAATACCTGAGAAAATGTCCAAACAACCTATACCGGACAATTCACCATTTAAAATTGTTGAAGGTCAAAGGTCAATCACTTTGGGGGGCTCATTTTTTAACCTCCTTTTGCTTTAATTAGGTAAATGCCAATTTTTTCCACAGTAGGGCTACGGATAGTATGTTGTCAGTTAAGTGTTTGAAAGTGGCAGGGTACTGATCATCAGCCGGAGTTGTGATTCTGATGTCCAAAGACTCGTACCACCTTTTAAGTAATCTACCTCTTGGTCTGGTACTTAATGCTGTATTTTGGGAAATATTTCGAGTGATTTATAAATCGGTTCAAATCGGTTGTGAACCGGTATTCAATCGGTTATTTACCGATAAATAGTTTTCGTTCGAATATAATTTTTATTACTCTTTAAAACTATTTTGGGGAAGCTTTTGAGTGATTTATGAATCGATTTAAATCGGTTGAGTACCGGTAAACGGTAAATGATGCGAAAGTACTTTTGAGGTATAGCATCTAAGTCATGAGTTCGAGCATTTAACAAAGCCTAGGACACTTTGCCACCCCTTTTTAGAGTTTTCATTTCGGTAGTCCCGAGTATGCAGCATTGTGTTCTTGTGCTGTTCGCCCTTATCTCTGCCGCGTACATCAGTATCGGTCGAACGTAAGTTTTTCTTTTCAATGTTCTTGGAAAGGTATTGAAATTTTGAACCTGGTCGCATCGGACTTCATCGGTAATGAATCGGTTAAGTACCGATAATAGACTTTAGATAATTAGTTTTGTTTTTTAACCAATTGAGTTGCATAAAATGAAAACAACCATCTATTTTTTATAATTTTCATCATCATCAATTTGTCTATCTAAATTCTCTTCATTCCCCTAAAAAAAAAACTCAAATTGGATTTGGTTGAATTTATGCAAATTGATGAAATTCAAGCGAATATTCTATAACAATTTTCCCATTAAGAAAATTATGATGACATTTAAATTTTTATTTTATTTATTTTCTGGCTGCAACCGAAAAGCTCTATGATAATATTATTTCGTTGATAGAAAAAAAAACGAATATATAATTGTGATTTTCGCCAAAGAATAATAAAGTTTTTGGCGCGTGTGCAAAAATTTAAAATTCTCCATGGGACATGATTTGGTAGGAAAAGTGTGAATAATTCATTAGAATAATTACCATTTTCTTCATAATCAACATTCCATTTTGCTCTTCATCCTTCTTTTTCAAGAGCTTGTGAAAATTTTCCACCTCAAGGTCCACTTCATGCAGAATAACATTGGTGGGACTTTCTGTGCATAGGAAAAACCAACTTCAAAATTGAACATTGAGGATTTCTGCAGATACTTTCACCTTAGTCAAGTTCCATGGACATATTTTCAGTCTCAAATACCGTCGAAATTACGACATGCAAACTTAAATGACTTTCACGTAAGAAAGGGAAAATGTGTGGCATATAAGCGGGAAATTCTACCAGACACTTTCCTCATAAAGTTTACCAAGAAAGAGGAATTTTCTGTAGAATAATAAATTTTTGGCTGAATTTTCTCTTATTCGGGAACATACTCAGATATTCACAAGGAAATTTACGAGGGATTTTCATTGTGAAAATAAAAATGTTTAAATTATTTTCTCAAAATTGACACTGTTAAAAATTGTTTGCTGGTGATTGATGGAATAAGATGGGTAATCAATAATTGAATTTAAATGAATGGGAAACTGGGAATATATCGGACAGGTTGGATATGACCATGGATTTTCTAACATTAAAAAAAATTAAAACGTTGTTCCTGCGTTTTCACAAAACCAACTCATAATAGACTTAAAACTGAAGAAAAATAGAGACATTAATTTATGCAATATATCGGACAACTTGTTATAGAGAAGATGTAATATCGTCAACCTTATCTGAAATATCGTATAACTAGCTTTTTCCCTTCCGGAACTTATTTAAAGCTTTTGTGCACAGAATCTTGCTGGTAAAGGTGGGACTTTCTTCTCTGGACATTTTATAATCCCTGGAGATTAAAATAAAGGCTTGTGAAATTGAAAAAAAAATCGAAATAACTGGACGATGTTAGAAACAAATGTCCTTATTTTTAAATAGCTAACAAAATGTCTGTTTTTGCATGAAAATTCTAATCCACCTGGAAGGATTTTGGTCTGGAACTACAGGATCAATCACTTTAAACAATGCAATGAAACAATTTTAATTGTAATCATGAAATGGATATTACTTCAATGTATTCTATATAAAAAGAATATTTTCTTAAAGAAACTAGTAGGGTAAAGCGCGCCTCCTTCGGATGACTTAGGTTTTGGGCAACTCAATTTTTCTCTATGTTCTTAATGTATTTGACCCAAGGCTATTTTTAGGAAATTTGAGGCACTGGACTAGCTATTAAATTACAATATCAAGGTAAAGTACCCTCACTCGACTAGGTTCCTCGATTCGACCGGACGGTAAATTTTTGAATGTTTGATGGTCGATTTCCTCAATTTCTATGAATTTTTCACTATTAATGTTAGATGATACGGTGAATATTATATAGCAAATATAAATTAATTGAATAAATGAATCTACCGGTCGAGACGAGGGACCGGTCGAGCGGAGGCACTTTACCTTATAAACGGTCAAATTAATTAAAAACTTGTTGAAAGAAATGAGTTGTTCGAAGCTTAAGGGTAGAATCACATTGACAGTTAAATGCTTACCGTTTTTCCTTAATTTACGTGTTTTCATTGCAATTATTACGCAAATTCTCAATTACTGTATTACCTTATCTTGCTCTGTGGCACTAGGTAAAAATAATGTAAGAAATTTGAGGAAATAAAACGAAAATGGGATAAACGGTGAGCAAAAAACTGTACGAATAATCACTCGTACAGTTTATCTTTGTTCACCGTTTATCGCATTTTCTTTTCAGTTTTTTTTTTTCAATCTTCTTATATTTTCATCTAGTACCACAGAGTATAAGATAAGGTAATGCGGTAATCGAGAATTGCAATGAAAAAGCGTGAATTAAGGAAAAACGGTGAGCATTTGACTGTCAATGTGATTCTGCCCTAAGTTATCCAAAGGTAGAGGGCTTTCTAGTCATTGATTAGGGGAAGGATTACAGGCTTTGCACGTAGTCTGGCTTCAAACACTTCTTATTTTTTCCATATTTCTTTAATGAATCTTATTTATCTATGGCATATTTTAATTAGTAGTCTTAAGTTATATCCTGAAAAAAGCAGGTCAGATTCTTTGAAATATTTTGAGAAATATACGAAATCTTTGAAGCCAGAGTGTGTACGAAGCTTGAAAGCCTTCCCCTACTCGAAAATAGCACCATAATTTTAATGAATTTAGTTGCACAGTCCGATATTTCTAGCTATTTGAAATATTGTCCGTTTTGTTAGAGTTTGAAACAAATTCCGAAAACGGCGAAATTAAAAATAAAACCAAACTTGAAATTGAAATTGAAATACTGACTATAAGGTTAGGATACCAGGTTCTCTTGGTACTTTATATGCAAGGGTATATGCATAGTTCTCCTGAAGTTTAAGCTAGAGTATAAAACTTGTCATTTAAGCCAATATGCTTGTAAATTGTATCCAAAGACAGTGGGTGGGCAGCAGAAGACCCAAGGAAGTATTGAGGGGTATATTATAAGTAATTTACTATCCTTTGGTACTTGAAAGGCGATGAAGTGAAGAACGCATCGTCTGGGATTTGAATAAATGAAATTAATGCGTTATAATTTTTGTAGAAAATGGGCGAGAAAATTAATTCTGTAGTTTGAATATGAACAAATGCAACAAATTCTGCGTCACGATAATTGGTAAAATGTAAAGCAAGTAAAGCGTGTATCGACCATGAAGGTTAGACCGTCACCTCGAAATAAAATGATTGTTTTTATTTATTCTTCATTTTTTCTAATTGTTTATTGCAAAATATCTTGCATTAATTGTTAATGGAATACATGTTGCAAAAGATGATTTGTTACAAGTGACAAATAATTTTGACAAAATCAATTTATTTTGAGGTGACGATCCAAGCTTCATGGTCGATAAGTGCTTTACGTCTTGCAAACTACATGATCTGGGCTGTACGATCAATATGTGCTTCTGTCACCTAATCACAAAAATGGTTTTAGTAATTTCTTCCTCCACATGTGCAAATGACTCCTAATGGCTCCGGCACACCTTTTAGATCGGGAAAATTCCATGAAATCAAAATTGACATCCCTTTCTTTCTCACACGTTTTGCATGTGTCTGACTTATTCTTTTGCACTCCAAATTTGATTGAACTAAATTCAAATTGGTCTGATGTTTAAATGAAGAAGAAGAGTTCGAAAGAGTGGGATAGGCATATGCAAAACGTGTGAGAAAGAAAGGGATGTGAATTTCGACTTGATGAAATTTTCCTGGATCTAAAAGGTGTGCCGGAGCCATAAATACTCTTTATAAAGATTTTCCAATGACAAACAAGAGAAATCCTCTTAAATGCGCATTTCTCCATGAATTTGTGAAAAAATAAATTTACTTAAAAGGTATTTAGATTTTGTAAAATTCTAATGGATTGCAACCTTCAACTTGAAGTTTCGGAAAAGATTTATCCATGGTCTTTGTAGATTTGAAAGTATTTCCAATTTCCTAGAAAATCCAAAATTAATAAAATATTTATTTTATCTAATTTTGCTGAAATATTGCCCGATTAAATTCATTCTGTCGGTATTTTGTTCAAAAAGTTTTAAATTTGATCCCTAAAAATTTTTATTTACGCAAAATTGTACAACCACCAAAAAAGGCTTTATCCAACTTTGTGTTGGAAAATTATGAGTTGGAGAGTGTTTCAGCAATTAAAAATTCACGTGCAATTTTCCACTGTGTTCGGATGAAAGTAAAATGATGAAGAGAGAGAGAGAGAGTGAGCATAATTGACCTAGAGGAAGAATTTCATATTAATTCATCATAAATGATTGCTCAAAACTTTTTCTTTAATAACAAGAACCCCATCGTGTCTTATCCTTTTCTGTCGGACTCCATTAAAAGGGATAAGATTTAAATGACAAGAAATTGAGTTTAAAACTGAAAATTATCTGAGGCATTTTGCTACGTCTTTGGGATTTACGGAAGGCTGTATATGGGAAGGAGAAGAAAAAGTGAGAAAAGAACCATCTCATAGGATGGTACACTTGAAGGAATCCTTCTATAGGAAAGCACTTAATGAAATTACAGTGAAATTAGCTTGGTTCTCTTTTTTTTTCTCGTGTAATTCATAATTAATGTAAAACATCGTTTGCACGCTCACATTTTCCGCTCTTTTTTTTAGCCACTTTTGCAGTCATACAATCTTTTCTTTGGGAGTACAGTGACAAAAGAATTTTCCACAGGACACCAAAGAAAAAGGTATCCGGAGGAATGTAAATTGAGTTCTGACAGCAGGAAAATTGTTAGTTGCTTCTGTCACTTCAGTAAGTTTTTCTTTTCTCACTTTTGGTGAATAATCTAACTGAAAATTATTCGCTTGGTCATTTTTCTTGTCCATTGTAATTTTTCATCTTTATGTGACGATCCAAAAGGAAAATTCAAGTGAAATCCTTAATAGGAGTTTTTTTTCTATATAAGAAATTGACAAGAATTCACTGTCATATTGACATCCACTTCCTCCACATGAGGGCGCTGTTTTCTCCCGCTAGCGGCGCTGGCAACTGCTGTCAATTTCGAATTTCTAAGCCGTCAGTTGAATAGCTAAGCCAAATTGAATAAAAAAATCCCAGCTATAAACTTTTTAATAGAGCTTTGACAGTTTTTTGGTCTTGAAGCTTAGTTACATGAGAATAACTGTCGAAAAACAGAATTCTACCACTCGATGAATAATAGGATTTTGAGGGGTTGTTTTTCTCAAAATGCATTTCACCTTAAAATCACATTTTATCTCTTCAGGTGAATCCATTTGTGTATAAACTCTCTTTCGTCCTCTTCAAATCCATCATCTCTTTGGGTTGTTGAGAACGGAAAATCCCATAAAAAGGGCCGCTCAGGAAGTAGGAAAAATGTGCATGAAATACTTAAAAACTATGACTCATCATCCTTGAGTGAAACATCCCTAGAATGTATATTTTTGTTTTCATTCCTGAAAGAAAATAGTTTGGAAAGAGTCCTTCTGCCTGTGCCACATCCTTCTCTCCGTTTTACCATGCTATCACCATCTAGCCCCGTATGATGATGTGTTGAGCAAGGGGACAAGGAGTGAAGAAAAATTTGTCCAAGCGTAGAAAATGAAAAGCTTATGCACTTGAAGGATAAACTTTTATTCATTGAAGATGGAGTACTCAAGAAAAAAATAAAGAATAAAGGGTGGTAGGGGTCGGAGATGAGTAAGAGGGTTAAAGAGCAAAAGAACATAAATTTCTCTCTCTTTTACAACTTTCTAGACTTTCTTCATTCTTATGTGTGTGTGTGTTTTTCCTCTGCCACTTCTTAATGCGATTATTCAAGTGTAATTCAATTCAATGTAAACGACTTCATTAAATCATTGTTATTGGCCTTTCTCATTTTCCTCCTAGTCTGACCACTTTGGTGTTGGTCTTACAAGTTTTCTTTTTTTTTTCTTGGCTAAACCATTGCCGTAAGGGTTCCAGCACCCATACCAAAACCAAAACCCTTAATGCCGTAATTTCTGTTGTAGCACCCACGGCAGTAGATCTCTAAGTTGGGTCCATCGTTGAGATTCATGGAGTCCAAGTGTTTGCCACAATCTATGCATGAGAAGCAGCGTTTGTGCCATACTCGATTCTTGCTGATCATAAGTTCAGCTGCATAAACTGGGAAGCCGCATCTGGGGCATCCATTGCCATTCTCTACTTTCTTTGGGCCGGTTTTCGGAACTGCATCTTGCCTGGAAGGGAAACACGGATTAGGTTTTTAGAAATTACCGACTTGAGCCTTATAACAGCTACTCATTAAGACTTATCCGGTAGTACTCATACCACACTTGTTCCTTAAAGATCTTTCAAAGCTACTGGAACAAGCCATATTACGGTTACTGATTAAGATTACAATGGCTGTAATTTGAAAGTCGTGAGTCACTTCCCGTCTCTAGAACGGTACAGCAACAGTTTACCGTTCTTCAGAGTTTTTATGATGAGAAGGAGTCAGTCTTGGTTTGACCGAGAAAAGCGGACCATGAAGCTACGGGTTCCTGGGCTACTGAGATCGAATAATTAATTTACTCCAGGGCCCAGGACATCAATATCTTTTCAAGCCTCATTGAGTCCAAGTCCTAATTAGTGATTCTGGTTCAAAGTCTTTACAATTCACTTATCGAAAACCGTTTAAGGATACTGGATTAAGCCTACTAGGGCTACTGTTTGTTCAAATCCTACTCTTGATCCGAGGAAATTTACTAATGACTTATGCTTTAACACAGATTCTGGTTCTGACTTTATTATGTATTCCGACACAAACATAATGAATCAAGCCTACTAGGGCTACTGCTTGTTCAAATAGAATCGTGTATCTTGATCCGAAGCCCGTTACTAATAATTCATGCTTTATTAGAGATTTTGATTGTAACGGTTTTAGCACTATTAGTTATTCCTTTACAAATCCATTTTGTTTACTGTTTTATTAGAAGCCTTACTAGGCTTATGAATTTAAGGACTATTCAGGAATGTCAGGGCTTTCAATCTCAATCAGACTACAAAGTTTTACCCATTAAAACCGTTGGCTTGAGGACTATTAGGGTTTCTGATTTAGGACTCAATGAGGCCATTTACACCGCCGCATTTGATTGAGATTGAATTGTCCCAAAATCAGTTTTTGGGACAATTCAGTCAAAATCTAATACGACAGTCTAAATGACCTCAATGAAATCGTTTAGATTGCGACCTTAGATTAAGACGTAATTATTCGAAATCCGATTTTGGAACAGTTCAATCCCAATCTAATGCGGCAGTGTAAATAGCCTCAATGGGCTTACAATTTAATCCCCAATAGAGCTACAGAGAACTTTTATTAGAACTGCTAAGTTTTACCCTTTAAAACAATTGATTCGAAGACTATTAGGGTTTCTGATTTAAGACTTAATAGTGAGGGCTTTTAGTTCAAGTTCTACTTATGCTACTTAAAAACATTAATCAGGATTATTAAGTTTTACCCCTTATAATCATTGATTTGAGGACTGTTAAAGTTTCTGAATTAGGAGTTAATAGGGTTATTAGTTCAAGCCCTTCTGATTCTACTTTAAAATACCTATCAGGTCTACTAGGTTTTACTCCTGAAAACCATTGGTTTGAGGACTATTAGGGTTATGATTTAGAACTAAATAGAGCTAACAATTCAAGCCCTTAGGGCTACCCAACCCAGGGCTTTCATTGAGTATTACCAATTCAAAGGTTTTAAAAGCTATTGATCTTAAATTCTATTTGGGTTATTGGTTCAAGCCCTAATAGGGCTGCCAAGTCAAGCCCTATTAGGGCTTGAATAATTCAAAGAGGAATAAATACGCAATCACTGGTGCCTCCCCCGTCGTTGAAACAAGTGTCGGTGTGTGTCCATAACCAAAGCCCTTGGGCCCAAATAATTTTCCATAGCAAGCGCGACAGTGAATTTCCTTGTCGGGTCCGTCGCAGGACAACATCGAATCGAGCGGTCGATGACATTCATTGCAGTTATAGCATCTCTTGTGCCACATTGTGCCACGTGCCAATTGTTGTTCTGCCGCAAATACCATTCCGCCGCATCGCGGACATCCCTCACCCTCGGGTGCCTTAATGGACGTTGTATCGAGATTGGCAAACGGTCGACTATTTGCCAATTCCTCCTCCCTTGAAATGTTATACACAGAAATCTAGTTAAACCGTGTAATTTTGTGTGATTGAACGGTAGACTTACGATATGTCTGTCTGTAGGAATCCGTATCCATTTGCGAACCCATATCCATGGGGTCCCCAGCGTTTTCCATAGCATGTCTTACAGTAGACATCTCTGTCGGGACCATCGCATGCAATTATGGAATCTAGTGTCTTGGTGCAATCTTTGCACTTGTAGCACTTTCTGTGCCAGCCACGTCCCTTGGAAATCACCAGTTCGGCTGCAAAGACTACCCCTCCGCAACGGGGGCATCCAGAGCCGTCCTTTGCTTGAATCTTTGATGGATCGACCTCGGCGGTTTTTGGCGCCAATTCACTAAGAACAAATTGAAAACATATTAAATCCGGTTATAAGGACTATTTATTGAGAGGGTAGGTCAAGTAGGGGAAAGTACTCTCCCTTCGAATGTTCATACCTTCGAATAATGTGAATTTTCTTTTATTTTTCCTAAGAGACTTGCACATTTCTATTAAAATATTAGTTAGCTTATCATCATTTATTGATAATTACGTAATAATCATGTGTAAGTCTCTTTAAAAAAAAGTAAAAAAAAAAATCACATTATTCGGAGGCATGAGCGTTCGAAGGGAGAGTACTTTCCCCTAATGGTTTTTGAATATTTAGTCATATCCAAGGTCATATTACCAAGAATCAATACAAATTTTTCAGTATTTCTGTTACATCCTTTAAGGAATTATTCTTATAATTTTTGAAAATTTTTCGTTCAGCTTTTTATGCAATATTTATAAATTTTCTATCTAAATTCTATTTTTTAAATTAAATGAAACATTTTTCTTGAGAAAAGGAATTGTTTGATTCATAAATTAAAAGTTAAAAAATCCATTTTAATTTTTCTATAGTTCTTTATACTAACAACTATTTTTCAAAATATAATTGGTTATGGTAGTTTTTAAAATATTGGTATAGTCAAAAAATATATAAGAGGAAAAAAAACGTTCAGCAAGGACGTATAACAGGAAAAACATATGTTGTTATTGTTAAAAAGAAAACATGAAAAATCGTTCAATATATGAGATATTTTAGATTGATGGGCCAAGGAAGGATACCATGAGTATTGTTAGGGTTACTGTTGATTAATATTCTACCGTATCAATAATATATAAAATATAATATCCATATAAATTAATTAAAAACCATTTGATTCTTTTAAAAATATCAGACTGAAAAAATACAATAGATGATTAGAAATGTCCAAAGAGCTTCGCAAAAGCTTTCAATGATCTACAAAATAAATATTTACATAACAAACAATATTTACATTTCACAGAATAAAAACAAATAAAATAATCAAATGAAAAATAAGAATAGATTCCTCTATACCATAGAGACTTTTAGAGGGACGGTCTCCGAAAGCTAAAAATCAATATATCTTACCGTTCAGTCGATCGCGCGATAAAATATAAAGGGGGAAGTGGGGCACCTTTGAAATTGGGATTTTTCACCTATATTTAAATAAAATTGAGCCTTATCGTGATACAATTTAACTTCTCAATCTATTTGTGCAGCTAAATTATATCACTATAAGGCTCAATTTTATTTAAAAATAGGTGAAAAATCCCAATTTTAAAGGTGGACTATTTTCAAAGGTGCTGCACTTCCCCCTACAACCAATAAGAAAAAAATTTGGACAAAACAAATCATTTACGGATACTTTGCTAATTGGCAAAAAAAATCCGAATTTAAGCAAATTGGTTGAGATATAGGTCCTACAAAATGATTAAATTTTGAACTTCAAAAAAATTATGTTGAACACTTTTTCGGTCTTAGGTGCCTATGGACGAAAAGTCCGCATGGATACGTTTTTAAAACATATCCGAAAATAAAAGTAATCGCTGGAGCTATTTTCGATAAAACCCCGTTTGTTATGTGGGGGGGGTGGTTCACCGAAAACTGGAAGTTCATATCTCTTACCGTTTAGGCTGCAGAACGTAACAAAAATATTTAAAGTTCCTCTTAAATACGCTAACTAATATTTAATAGAAATGTGTAAGTCTCTTAGAAAAATCACATATTCGAAAGCATGAACTTTCGAAGGGAGAGTACTTTCCCCTACATAAAGTTTTTCGTGTAAATTGGGAAGTTACACTTTTTGCGGAAGTGATGTAAGCTGGCGGCATTATTTATGGCCTTGTCGCAAGTATTGTCAGAAAATGATACAGAAAACAAAAAAAAAGAAATTTATGTGCTATTCTAACACGTCAAATATTTTCAATTTTGAGGTTTTCGAAATCGTTTTGTAACAAAAGGTGGAGTTTTTTGCAAGAACACCTTAAGAAAGCGCGCTATCTTCGGACGACTCCAGCTTCGGACAACTCTTTTTTTTTTCTATGTTTTTAATGGATTTGATCCCTGGTGCTTTTCTGGAATAAGAATAAGTTGTTCGAAGTTTAAGTAGTCGAAAGGTAGCGCGTTTTCCTCTAACGACAGGCCACAAGTAATGTCGCCATTCTACTTATTCTTCCATGATATATCTCCCGTTACTCATTTTTCAGACCAGAAATTGTTATAACATCATCATTATTGCGTATTACTACATTAAGTTGCGAAGTAAGTCACGATATTTGCTGATCCAAGCGACAAACTTGCAATAATATTTTATTTACATATTTAGGAAATATTTATAAAATACAATTAGAGGAAGGCTTTTGGATTTCGCACACTCTCTGGCTTCGAACACTTCATATTTTTCCCATATCCCTTTAATGAATCCTTTCGAAACCAGAGTGTGTACGATGCCTGAGATCCTTCCCCTCTATTCCATTTCATTTAAACTTTTAGATCTGTTTTACTGGCTCCTTTGAGAAATGCTCTACTTGTCCCTTCTGTAGTATTTCTTCTAAGGTTGATGTGGAAGTTGTGATTTTTTAAATTTGTACATTAGTGGTAGCATAATCATGCATTGTAGGGGAAAGTGCTCTCCCTTCGAACGTTCCTGCCTTCGAATAATGTGAATTTCTTTTGTTTTTCGTAAGAGATTTACACTAATGCCCGACGTACACTAACTTTTGTTTTGTAAACATGTTTTTGACATTTCAATGAGAGTGGAGTGAGATCTAGATCTAGATGATCTAGTCGTCTCGCACATTCTCATAGGAAATTTTGAAAATATGTTTACAAACAAAAGTTATTGTGCGCTGGTCATAAATTATCACGGAATCATCAACAAATGATGATAATCCAAATAATATTTAATAGAAATGTGTAAGTCTCTTAGGAAAACTAAAAGAAAATTCACATTATTCGAAGGCAAGAACGTTCGAAGTGAGAGTACTTTCCCCTACTGTTTTTTTTTCTTTGAGAGGATAGGGTGGAATGTGAAAAGCACAGGGTCCAAAATATAACTACCTCTGCCAATCTTTATCTTTAATATCTGACATGAGTCCCAATGAGGATACCCCAATGTGCCCATATCCGCGAGCCCCAAACTTCTGTGCATAGCAACCTGCAGAAGCAAAAGCTCTACGTGAAAGCGTCTGGTGAAAAGCGAGCTTTGGGGTACAATACCTCGACAGTAAATCTCCTTATCGGGGCCATCGCAGTGAGTTGTTGAATCCAGTGTTCTGTTGCAGTTGAGACACTTGAAGCATCGCCTGTGGTAACCCTTTAGGATAGGTTGCACCATATATTCCAGGACGTTGAGGATTGTAAGCAAAAAGAGTATGAGAAAGAGAGCATAATAAAATTTAGGCAAAAAAAAAACATTTGTGGGATTTTTATTTTGTGGATGGCTTCAGAGGCATGGAATATGTTCAAATGGTACAATAATGCGAAATTACTTTGCCGCGGGCCAGCATTTGTTCAGCCGCATATACATGAATCCCACACCGAGGACATCCTTCTCCTTCCTTTGCCTTTCGCAGAACTCGCGGGGTAGTGGGTTTCGATGGGGTATCATCCCTAAAAATATATATATACAAAAAAAAGGAGATGAAGGGAAAGGACTCTCGGCTTTATTGCATATTTTATTATTAATCGAAAATTTAAATTTACTTTTCTTGCTGCTTTTTTTACCCAGAGAAACAAAAATAATGTAAATTGTACATGGAATGAATATAGGGGATATTTCCTTTATATTCAACTCCTACCCTGACTATATCCTCTTTGGTGGAGTTGAGGAAAATTTTTGCGTGTTTCACGAATACTAAATATATTTTTTTTTGGGAAAGATTGGAAGAGCTGAGAAAGAGAGAAGATGAGAAATTCATCATGAGTCGAAAGTTTGAGTTCGAGATTGAAGAAGAAAGTCTTTGATCCATTTCTCATCCTTTTTTTTTCGTCTCTTATGATGCGATACAAGTTATAAAGTTGCTGAATTTAATGAGAATTTTTGTTTTTTGGAAAAGAGCAACGATATATTCAGTGATGAATTTTTGGGCTTTTTTTTATCAATCTTGTTTTCTTGCCTTTGGCAATTTTGTTGACCCAAAATGCGCTTGCAATTGATACAGAAATAGATTAGGGTATTTATGTAACAAAACGTATCCGCAAGTTTCTCTTGCACACACACTTTTGACCCAACACTGCAATTTGAGATGTATTGCAACATTGTTCTGTGAATTGGCCGATGTAGGAAGAACATTTCACATTTTACAAAGTTGTGTAAATCGTAGTCATTATATAGAACATATGATTTAAAAGATGGCCAGGAGGGGAATTCTGTAAAGATATGACAATGTCATATGATAAACGTTCGTAGTAAATTTGAGAAGAGGATAATATTTACGAAAGGCTACTGAGCATCGAATGGTCATTGCAAGGGGCTTTATGAATCTCTTAGTAACCTATATGACTCTGATTGTCGATTAATATTTCTGAATTTACCACATAAAAATATTTAAATTTGTCATATGACATTATCATACCGTTACAGAATTCCCCTCCAGGATGTTGTAAAACCGTCTTGTTTGATTAAAATAAAAGATTTTTTTTTAGATAATCTAAAATCCAACTGGGCACATCCGTAATTTAGTGATCCTAAGTTTCTTAGCTAGAAAATCATGTGACTCTTATCAAAATTTCAATAATTTATTGTTTTCATTTTTTTTTAAATTTATTTAGCTCTCATATAATTAGGCTTTTTTTGCCTTTAGTTGCAACCAAGTTTTACAATGTGTGGTACAGGTGTTTACACTGAATGTTCCCGAAAACAAGAGTACAATACGAGTACAATAACAATAAGTACAATGAGTTATCTGCCAAAGCCATAGTGATATGAGTCACTGGAAAAAGAGGCTAGTGACAGTACTTGATTTATTTGATTAGCCTAAAGGTATGCTGGGCACTCAATGGGTCAAGTGGTAGAGCACTCGCTCTATGATGCAAGTGTCCCGGGTTCGAATCCCCTTTAGGTCACCAGGAATTTTTCTGGCGTTAAAGGTGTTCGGATTGCATCCAGTGAGCTTCACTGAATTTGATTTCACGGGCAAAGGACTGACAATCTCATCCTGTATAAGAAAAAATAATAATGCATGTCTAGATATCCCTTTGCGGGAAGGCCCTGTTCCTTCATGGAATATTGTGCCAGCATTAGTATTATTATTAAAAGTATGCCTGCAGCTGATCAATTTTTTTCCAGAGCGCGGTTCGTCTCTTGGACCAGAGATCTCTGCGCCATACATCTACTACTCTATCCACTTAGCCACGAGATCTCCAAATCCAAAGTTTTTGATCAAAATTTAATAACTTATTGTATATTTTTATTTTTTTAATACTAATTTTTAATCTTTTAATATTCATTTGGTTTTTGTGAAAAAAAGAACAAAATAATGAAATTGCTAAAACAAAATATTAGAGTCAGTAAAACACCGGTAATGACTTTAAACTCATTTCTTCTTTTAATTTTTCAAGCCAACATTTCGGATGGGTTTTCTTCCTTGGTCAGATTCTTCAGGTATGCAAATTTAGGGGAAAAAACTTGTCACAAATTTTTTTTTACTGAACATAAGTCGAACTCTGCACAACAGACAATTTCCCCACCAACAACCATCAAAGACTATGACCTTTTGGATCCTTTGGTTTATTATGACAAGTTTTCTCCTCTAAACTTCCCTACTCTGAAAAAAATCGCTCGTAAAAGGTTTGTAAAATCTCGTTGACCCATATAGAAAAGTAACGAGATGTTTGGCTACCTCTGTCGCCATAGGGATTTTTGTAAAATCCTTTCATTTTCAATAAGATATCTTGTTAATACCAGATACTCCACATTTTTTACTAATAATAAACAAAATCTTGTAAAAGTTTTGTAAGTATTCTTTTTTTATTCACCAAAAAATGACGAGTTTGTAGTCGGAAATGGTTTCTAAAGTCCTATTTAACCATTTCCTGCAGACAGCATACCGGCGTATAATTGCCATATAACAGAAAGCATAAAAATTGTGATTATTATTTCCACCAAATTGATAAATAATTTGACAGAAAATATTCCAGACCATTTTGAGAGAAAAAGATAAAAATTAAAGAGAAAACGATATATTTTGCAACGCCATCTATTGAGAAATTCCCATGAAAACCAGATCTTGAGAAAAATTTTACAAGAATTTTGTTAATTAATTTTGGTGGATTCAGTATTAACAAGATATCTTGTTGAAAATGAAAAGATTTTACGAGAATCCCTACGGCGACAGGGGTAGCCAAACATCTTGTTTCTTTTCCATAAAAATCGACTTATTTTACAATTTTTTTACGAGATTATTTACGAGATATTTTTTTCAAAGTATTTGATGGAAGAGGAAAACTACTGGAAAACGTCCGCTTCAGAAAGTAAAAAGAGAAAGCAGCCAAAGGTCGTTACCGTCTTTCAAGCCTAAAATTAAGCCGAAAATTATCTACAGAAAAAAAATATTTCGTAAAATTGTTCGCAAATATTTGTGAATTTTTACTAGGGGCTTACGAACTGTTCGTAAATCATCCCACTAACAATTAAGTAAAAGTTTGTATTTTTTCACAAATATTGTTCGCAGCTTGATCACTTAACGAACATTTTTTGTCCTTTTACAAAAATTTGTTCGTTTTTTTCCTAATTTTTCTTGCAAAGACCAAAGGAATAATAAAAGATTAAAGTAATTATTTCAAAATTAAATAAAGATTTTTGATCAGTAAAAAACCTTTAGGGTAACTACCAAATTTAGGCACAGATGCGTGCAAGCGCTGAGATCTTAAGTTTGAAATTATTTTTAATACAACTTGACTTTTTTAAGGAATGTTGTAAATAGTTTATCGTCTTTATTTTCTCTAAAAATCATTCTTGATACATTTTAAAATCGATAAAAATATAGAGATAACTTTGGGTAATATTTCTACCACGTTGATTCTTATAGTTCCTTTTCATTCCGGAATTCTTTCTAAGTCTTTTTCATATTATCTCGTTCGTACAAGCGACATTTTTATATTTTTTGCATTGTATAATCTTTAGAAAACGCAAAAATTAAAAATTCATGTAAATTTCAGGAACAGAAGAAGTGGCCGAAATTGCAAGCTGGCCGAAATTTGATAGTTCCCAAATTTTGTTAAAAAAAAGGGACGTATTTTATAGGAGTATAAAATTAAAAATTATTCTACCTTTTTATTCTAATATTCCTGTTCTTGAAAAGCTAAGTATATTGAAAGTGACATGAAATTAATAATTATTGTCTATTCAACTGTAAAATTTAGTTATTAAAAATGCAATACAGTGTTTGCATTTCTCAAAATAGATACGAGAGAGCACTAAAACAATATTAATTCAATTCGTTTTATAAAATGAAAATATTGACACCACGCTAAATTCTCTTTTTAAAATTTATTTACTGTAAATACAAATTTCTTATAGACGGTATTTTTCACACTAAAACCCCGGCGGGTTTAAGAATCATCAATTTGGTTTTAGGGCATCTTGTGTGAGATGCTACACAGTAATGAAAAGGAATAAACACTAATTTAATGTTAAAAATATGGTAAAAATGTTTAATGAAATGCATTGAAATTTTGTAATAAATTAAAAAATGGTTGAATTCGCAAAATTTTAATTTTTTCAATTTTCTTTGGTTCAAATACACAAAGTTCTACACTGTAAGGGCCTTAATAGACTCAGGATGATCCTTGAATTTAGCCTGAAAAACTTGGCACTAAAGTTTTAGGTGAAGGAAATTTATGCTAACACTGTGAAAAATCCGAAAAAGTTAAAATAACATTTCGGAAATGTTTTTTTATTCTGCAGTATTGATCCGAAATCGGTGTAAATATAATGTTTTTCAAGTGTATTAGGGGTTAAAGTTAACCTTTTCATGTTAATTTTACCCTTAAAAAGGTGTAAAATTAATATTAAAAATGTTGATATATTTTTACACCAAAAATGTGTTAAAGTTATGAGGAAAAAAAGTTAATCGCACCCCCGTTTTTTCTCAGTGAAGGACCTCTTATTGATGATCCTAAGCCCTTGTCGTATAAAAGTTTGGGATAAATCATTATTACAAAATTTTACAGGCTAGGTATCAGCCTGAGTCTATTTGAGTCTTAACAGTGTGAAAAGTTATAGTCAAATAATAATAATAATAATAATAATAATTGTTGGCTTTATTTGTAAATTAGGCTTAACCTCTACATACAACCAAGATTATGGTTATAATTTTTGATTACTTCACTTAAAAAATTACACAAGCAAGTTTGTGTACTTTTTATAATTCTCGAATTACACAACTTTGAATAAAAAATAGTGTAATGATTAGGCGGTGATTTTTCTCGGGGATTTTTTTTCCATGTAAAAGCTCAATTACACAATCTGTGGTTTTTATAAATACTACCCCTGTCTAAAAATAATTTCAATATTTGGTTCATGCAGCAGGGATTAAACTTACACGAGTGCATCCAAGTAAATGGAGTCTAGAGTTTCAGCTGCAAGGCCTGCAAATCCATATCCTGAAAGGGGTATTAAATTGATTTTGAAATTCACTCTCCTGTATAAAAATTTCACCATTAAAACAGTTTTTTTTCTCCTGCACTATTCCCATACCTTTCATGCCATATCGACGAGCGTGACACACTTTACAGTACAACTCCTTGCCGTGTTCACAGCAATTCAGGGAGTCTAGTGTTTTGTGGCAGACCTCTGATGATGAAAATAGTTGGAGGAATGTTATCAGAAAAATAAAATTCTGAATTTTATTTTATATTTTTCTTTGAGGGAGAAAACTCACGGCAATAGAAGCAATTTTTGTGCCATTTGTACTTTCCAGCTCCTCTGGCTTCCGCCATAAAGACGGCCTTTGAACATTTTGGACACTTTGGATCATCATCAGAGGTGAATCTCATATTTCCCCACTTGTCCTAATATAAAAACCAAAAAAAAAAAGAGAATAACCTCCACCCACAGAACACACTTAAGCACTCTCTTGGCTAAAATTAAACCCCCTTTGGACGATATGCAACTTTTACACTTGCACTTCAGAGAGCCACTTGAATTTCTTATGCACACGATATAGCGAAATCATGTCATGCTAAAAGCTTATTTTATTCCACCACTAAAATCCCCAATATTGTCCACACACTCTAAAGAGCCAGCAGTGGAAAAACCAGGAAGTGCTCCCTGTGGAATTTGCCCAAACAACCACTTGCCAGAGTGTCCCGTGGGATGAGCTATTTGAATTTTTATTTCTTCCGCAAATGGAGAGAAAATTGCACAGTATAGCGTTTCTTCAGGGATTTTCACGGGAAAACTGCGACCGAGGATGATATCAGAGACTCACCAACCACTTTACAGGCGCAACCAGGAATAATTTTAGATTCGGTCAAGTCACTTAGAGCATGCGTCTTTTCGTACTACAATTATTTTAATTGTTCGCGCTGTTTAAATTGACACACAGTGAGTAATGCGAAAGTTAGGCGCAAAGGTCATTTTAAGTACAAATGATCGTAATTCACTTGGGGTTCTTGTACTGTAGAAGATGATAATACTGAACTATTATTTTTAACCATTTAAGGACGAATGGGTCATTATGTGATTCATATGAATAATTTTTCATATAAATAATCATTTGATGTATTAACATAGGGGAGGATGGGGCAGTTTAAAGAAAGGGTACTTTTAATTTTTTTTCTTTAAAATAGAATTAAAACTTTATGTGACTAAAGTAGTATTTAGACAAAACAAAACCCACAGAATTGTTCGTAAACGTTTGTGAACTCCTGCTGGGAACTTACAAAATACTCGTATATCATAAAACCGGTAAAATCAACTAAAAAATTCGTGAAAGTTCGTACTTTTCACAAACATTCTTCGTAACATGATCACTTGATGAGCATTTTTTTGTCCTTTTACAAACATGTGGTCGTATATATTCGTAAACACACAGAAATAATGTTTGTAAAATTTTGTCACTCGTTCGTAAAGTTTTGCCAGACAAACGGAAATGTACGAACAACATTTAATTATGATTTCCAAGCGGGGAAATCAGAATTTGGAAAGTGAAGAAGACGTGTTACTTCTTTCGATGTCCACTTTATTCTCCCTTTCTTTCTATTGATACATGATGTTTATATGATTGCCTTCCCTTCGATCTTTTTTGTCTTTTATCAGATGTCTATTTTTAGAATTTTATAATCTTATGCTGATTGGAATTTCGCAAGATATGCATTTCTGTTCAAGGTAATATAAACATTGTGATTTTTTGTCATTTAAACAAAGAGTGATCCATATAAGGCGAAACTTTGAAAGATAAACATTATCAGACAAATTAATATATCCTTTCCACATTCCTATGTCGATTAAAGAATGAGGTCACTTAATATATGATTTACAGTCGTGAGATCTAACTATTTGTAGCACAACAAGAAATACTCGTTAAGTGATCATGTTTCGAACAATTTTTGTGAAAAAAGTTCAAACTTTTACGAACTTTTTTGTGATTTACACAAATTGCAAATTTTTCATAAATCCCCAATAGGACTTTACAAACATTTACTAACAATTTTGCGGATTTTTTTTAAAAGTGCATTGAAAACAAAATAATAAAAATAATAATAAAAATAATGAAAAATGGTAGTCGAAGGTGAGACAGTTGCACACAGCTGGACTTGTTTTTCTGTATTCGTCTACTAAGCAAATATGAACCATATTAAAAAAAAACCTATGCTCCGTTAGTTTCTCTTGAACATTGACTATCTGAAAATATACAGAACACTTGCTAAATAATTATTTTTCACCTAAAAAATTTTTATTATCTAAAGCAATGCGTGAGCGAAACTACCCCACCTTCCTCTACATATAAATTACTTTAATAAAATCATTTCGTCAGTTAAATCAGCATTTATCGTAACTTCATTTTTGCGATTTTGAGATATATACATATATGGAATCAGCGTAATTTTGTTTATTAAACGCACTTCTGAAAAAGAAACTTTTATAAGCCCAATAAAAATTATTTTAAATAAAAATTATCGTAAGTGCCCTTAATTAACAAGAATTTATCAGAATTTGTCGTAACTTCCATTTTTGAGGAAGTTACGACAAATTTCCATACAAAATTTTCAATAATCAGCATTTGCCGTAACTTCTTTTGCTTACTTGCGTGGCTTGTAATTTGCAGCAAAATTGCAATATTTCTCAATAAAACGTTTATAAACTCTTCCAAATATCGAAAGACAGTGCGAATAGTGTAACATGAAATCATTTTAATTCAATATTTGCCAGAAAAAAAGTGAGAAAAAATCCCTACTCATCTGTCATTAATTCAAAACAAAACAAGCGACTTGGCGCACAAAATTTATTCAATAAAACTTATGAAATAAAAGCTTTTAGGGACAGGGATAACAGTATTATTGACTGATTTAGTGAAATAAAGGCACTCATTATCACTAGAGTAATTAAAATTGATATAATGTGTTTTTGAAAATTGTCGTAACTTCCAAGATCTCCATACATTAGAAGTTACGGCTTTATAAATGATGGAAGTTACGATAAAATATTATTGTGTTTCTTCTAACATATTTCTCAATATTGCAGCTTTTAAATAATTTTATAAAGATTTTCTCGAGTTAACTTACAGTTTATTAGTGCCACTTTCATTATTTTGACTCAAAAGTATCGCATTCGGGGCTCATTTTTAAGAAAAATAATATTGAACTGAAAATTTCCTCTCCTGAAAAGTTGTCAAAACGAAGTTACGACAAATGCTGATTTAACTGACGATTTCTCGATTATATTTTTGTGTATTTTTCATACTTAGAATCTTGTCTTATATGAAAAATACACAAAAATATAATCGAGCAACGATTTTATTAAAGTAATTTATTTGTAGAGGAAGGTGGAGAGTTTGACGCATCTTGTCTGATGTAGTCTGACTATTTTCATTCATAGGAGTCGGTTTTAAGTGTGTTGTAGTCCGTTTCCGTTATTTATTTATTATTTATTTTTTAAGTTATTGACAGTTTGATCCTTTTTAGATTTTTATTGGACAGGATATCGGTTAAAATAGGTCTAAGGCCTAAGACCTCAGCAAGGGGTTTAAAGGGGGGGGAAGCAAAAAAATCTTGTCTAATTTGTACTAAAAACACGTCTTATGGTGCTATTCCAATGAAAATGAATTGGGGAAAAACATTTTTTTTAGTACATGACTGTTCTCATGTGCCTCTGCATTATTGACTTTTCTTTGTGTTGGTTTCTGTCTCGACTGTTTTCCACAGTACTCGCCGTGTTCTTAAACCATCAAATAGTCGTGGCAGGAACCAACAAAAAGACAAGTCGATTATGCAGAAGCACATAAGAGCAGTCATGTACTAAAAAAATATTTTCCTCCTTTTCCTTTTTTCATTATATTTCTTATAATGAAAAATATAAATATAGCACCATCATATTTCTCAAACTTGCCTATATATTTCTTAAACCTTAGTACTAAATTGTTAGTTACGTTAATATTTTTTTTAGATGAGATTCTTTACCATTACTTTTGTCTGCATTTCAACCGTTTGAAGTGCTATATTTCAAAAGTCTATAAGGGACTTTTGAGACTCATCTGACAAACCAATTTCCTCCATTGATTTTAGTACAGAATATGTAGTGAAGAAATTGATGGTGCATTTCGTTTTAAAAGAAAATACTATATTAGATTTTCTTTTCAGAAGAACTCTGAAACATTGGTAAAAAAATTAACAAACCTTTAAAATTGAAGAATTTTACCATGCATTGAATTAGAACAGCCATGTGCTAAAAAAAATTATAACGATTTTTAAGTACTCAATTTATTTTAAGATATTTATCAATGTGATAGCTCCATTAGTTCTGTGTGTGGTGTGTAATTGCAAGTACATATACTGTATGCGAGTATTAAATTTAATTATAAATTCAATTTCTGACGCACTTGACGCCAATCGATCACGACACATCGTCACATTTTTAGACCTCTTTGTCTTGGGCATTTTTTCAATCTTCTCTTAAAACATGAATTGTTTCCCATTGCTCAATTGGCGTCGGAAAATGAGGCTGAAAATTAATTTGTTCCCTTTCCCCAACACAGAAGAGGGCAAGAATCTATTTCGAGGTGAATTTTTCACTCTGTCTATGGGAATTTATCATAGAAAGTGGCTTTTCGTAGGTTTGAGAGTTACTTCAGTTTTGGGGCACGTTCATGTCATTTATCTCACCTGGCAAATACTGTGGTCCACCTGGAGAGGAAGTTAAGTAGGTGTATCTGGGAAATCTCTCGCTAAATGTGACAATTAATTTTAATTTCTCCGCAATCTTTTCCCCAGAATTAAGTACAGTGGGTTGGTCTTGCACGTTCTGCCCAGATTCCATCAGGAGACACAATGGACCGTTTTAGGGGTTGAACAATTTTTGGTGTGTCATTTAATGAGATGCAAATTGATTTGAGGCCCTTGTTAAGCATGGGATCTTCTTCAATTTTTTTTTATTGAAGCCAAGGGTGAATAAATTTAACTTTTGTCGCGTGTTCCTGTCAATATTGGAGAATTACATCAATTATCGGGCAAATTTAATTGTCGATACATTGAGGGTTGCGAAAAAGTCGTTAGTGTGAATGAAGGGAAAGAAAGCATGTCAAAAATGTGATATTCTCTTGACATTTGGAGTGTGATTGAATTCAAGACGAGTACTTCTTTGATGTTTTTGTAACAATAGACTTTTTGGGGGATATCTTTGTTTTCTCCAAGAATTTCCTCAGCATACCACCTCAATCATTTGTATTCTCTTCATGGTCTCCATGGTGTAAACGCATTAACATAAAAGACAATTTTGAAAAAGGTCGCTTTATTAAATCATATCAATTCATAGAATTTTATACAATAATGTTGAAATCATAAGAAAAGAAATGAAAAAGGGATCGTTTTTTATAATACTAATTCTATGTTTTTCTATGTTTTTTGCAGGTGTTGTGAATATTACAAAACTTCATATAGAATGTGTTTCGGTAAGTCGAAAACACTTTAACATAACAATCTATCTTAGAAAATCCCTTGGAGATTATAAAACAAATTAAATAGAATCTATCATTTTTATATTGAAATTCTATTCTATCCGAATGTAGCCTAAATAGCGATACCTATTAACATAGAATTTTATCAATAGAAAGTTTGTAGCGTGTCATTATTGAGAATCCCACATACCTTCATAGAAAATTGAATAAAACATAGAATTCAATATAGAACATGAATCATTTCAAGTGAACTTCAAGAGATATTATTAAATTGTTAATGTGTTAGAGATCCAATGAATAGCATTTAATAGTGTTCAAGAAATAAGTAATTGAAGGAAAATGACACATTAACACAGAACTAAACATAGAAAAATAAAACATAGAGTTCAACATAGAAATTGGACTATTCAATATACTCTGAAAGAACAAGTTAATACATGATTATATATTCAATTTCAAACTTGAAAAATATCAACAATGATTTTTTTTAAAAAAGAAAAAATATATTTTGTAAAATTGTTTGTAAATGTTTGTGAATTCCTAGCAGACTTGTGAAATGTTCGTAACAAAGTTGATTCGTAATATGATCATTTAACGAACATTTGTTTGTCTGGAAAAATTTTACGAACAAATTACAAAATCTCACGAACATTCTTCTTTTGTTTGAAAACATGTGACATTTACAAACAAATGTTTGTAAAAGTAAAAAAAATGCTCGTTATCTTGCTTGAAAAATGTTTGTGAAAAAAGTACAAACTTTTACGAACTTTTTTCTAGGTTATATGATTAGTGAGCATTTCGTAAGTCCCCAGTGGGAATGCACAAACATTTACGAACACTTTTGCGATATATTCATTTAGTCAATTTAACTGGCGCCAGAAGTGAAAAGTAGACCGATCGAAAGCACGATCTTAAAAGAAGTAGACATAGTCCATTGTATTAACATAGGTTTTATGTGCACCTCGAATTATGATATTAAATGTAAATAAATAACATAGAAAAAATTGCTCGTATAAGAAATTGAACATTTTAACATAGATTAATTTTTCCGTGAGTTTTTAATAACATAGAATTCTATTATAGGTAAATTTAGAGCATATCTATGAATTATATTACAATCAATTGAAGTCCTTAAACTAATTTAGAAGATTTGTCATAGAAAATATTAATATAGAAAAAAGATAATATATAACAAAAATTATCAAATGGAAGCTGCCACGTAAACATTGAAAACAGTATTTACGAAAATATCCTAATTTTAAATATACTGACATTTGGAATAGATGTAGCAAAAAATATAGGAACTAGTGATATTTTGTTCCGTTTCGCTTACAATCATGCAACATAATTGTATTGAAACATAATTATAGTTCCATAGAATAACTTTAACGATTCAAATTAAATAAACAACTTAACTCTTTATAGAGTTCTGAATGTGCTTTTGAATTTATATACTAAGACATTTAATAGCAATCATGAAATTTATGAGAAAACTTCACGATTCCTTGCTGGCAATAAGTTTTTATTGCTTTAAAATTAAGGTTATGTTAAACTTTATGTGCAATTTGGCATCATAGACTTGTCATCATAGTACAAAAAAATACAAAAAGAAAAAATCTATGTTAATGTGTTTGCATGATTAGTTATTCACACGTCAAGCCATAATTCGCATAAGGGGTGGAATGCAGGTTGAAAAAAGAGGTGGAGGAGGTCGATTTTCTTTAACGCCTCAGAGATATGGCATCAGACATAAAGTGATATGTTGGTATGCTGTAAAATCCAAAATGACTCTTCACATTTTGGGTTGAGACATAAAATTTGGCACCTAACCATTGAAGATGACTTGAAACCATTTTCACGTGACACATGAAAAACAAGTGTGAATTCTGGAAAAAAAAGAATTTGATACTCACACACGCGGCGTATGGGGGAATGCTTTTAGGCTTCGCACACATTTTGACTTCGAGCATTTCATATTTTTCCATAATCATTTTTTAATTAATCTTAAATTCCACATTTCATGAAAAAGATACTTCAGATTCATTAAAAGAATTTGGAAAAGGATATAAAGTGTTCGAAACCAGAGTGTGTGCAAAACCTGAAAACGTTCCTCTACTTTTAGTCCTGGAAAAATAATCCCAAAAAATATTCACACAGAGAATAAAATAATATTGTATATTGTGGGTGCTTTTCCTGTTTTCTCTCTCCTTTTTTATGTTTTTCATACTTGTTTTATTTTATTGCCACTTCTACTGAGGGTACAAAGAAAAAAAAAAGAAAGTGTAACGACATTCGCTTTCGAAGGGAAAATCGTAAGAAAGATGTTTTCTGGAATTTCTTTTCAAGTACATTTTTCATTCATTTGAGAGTTTTACCTCTTTGGCTCTCGGAAATTATCACCCAAATGTCTTCCACCAAATTTCACTGGCATATGCCGGGTTTCCCATTGTGGTTTACTCTGGAATGGAACTTTATTAAGACTGTGAGGCAATATCCTTTCTGAATAGTAAAATTTTATTCAACTGTTGCTAAGAATGGTTGTATAACAGTTTTAAAACTGTCAAATAACTTTGAAATATAGTAAACGTATTTATATGACAGCATATCCGTTTCCTTGGTTTAATTACATAAATAAGATCTTTGGCTGTATAACAGTAAAAAAATAATCGATAAATAATTACTGAATATTATGGAGTAGGCATTCAAGATACGTAAAATGATATCTGTTCTAATTTCCTTTAAGGAATTCCTACTAATGGATTGTATACTCCTATAAATTTTTTTGTATTGTTATATTATTATGAAGCATAGTTGTACAGGCTTATTTCTTATTTTTTACATGGTTCATTATGTTCACATTTATGTCCATAATACAGTTTTTAATCGTCGTTTATCATCTACTCAGCACCACTTTCGTATTATTTTTGAATATTTAAATTATATTATTAAAGTAATATTAGGCCATCTCTGTTGAAGTTTTGTAGAAAATTTTTGTATACCAGTGATAATTCTATAAAACATATTATAGAAACTCGGTTGCTACTGACTACAAAATACGATAAATTATGTTCAATTTGTTTTTACTTAAATATTTTTTCAATCATTTTTGTAACAACTTATCGTAATGAATGCTAGATGTGTAACTGTTATAAAGCCGTTATATTATATATAATCATAGAATATCCTTTCTCGCCTTTATTAGATATCTCTAAATATTCTTTTTATTATTTACTGGATATTTCTGAAGTTATTCATTTGATTCTAAGGAATTCTTACCTAAAAATTGCTGTATATCAGTTGTATTATCATTAAACAGTGTTGTAATTTTTTAATTTAATTTATTTATTCAACTCTATATTAATCCTAACCATACCGCGCGTCCAATCCGAAGCCAAACGGCGGAAATGCTTCTTCTTAGGCTGTATACTCTTTTGTTATAACGATCTTTTTCTTGCACACAATATGTGGCACGGCAGAGAATGACTTGCGCAAAGGCACAGGGGTGTACAGTTCGTGGAAGCGCTTATGCTCCTTAAGAATTCGCCACATTACAAGACGGGTCCACGCACGTGTTAAGACGGGTTAAGCAAATTATAAGAATTTTAGTTTTATAATGCTTGCTTAAAAATTGTACAAGACAACAGTATAGAGAAAAAATGATTCTTCAGTTGTTTACTATTTATTGCATCGTGCATTTTATCTATTATACATTATATATCTGTTATACACACCATACAAGGTCGGTTACTGTCATATACTCATTAATTTATAATATTTCTGTATTATTTAGACTACTTAAGGGATATTTTTAAATAAATTATAATCTGTCCTTGTTGAAATCTTGTTAAAAATTTTGGTATAACACTTAAGATTCCCTTGAATATAATAATATAAGCTCGTTTGTTTTTTATACAATACGTGTATTTATGTCTTATTCAAAATATTTTCTTTTTGAGTTCTAAGTTATTTTTTACCTGCTTACCGCAATAAACATGACATGTATTACTGTTATAAAAGTGTTATATGAAATCATGGAAGTTTAAGAAATACATATTGTTGTCCTGGGACCTGAGATAACCAAGTTACCCACTCCTCAGGGTCCAGAATACGGAGCTTCATGGTCTCATTCACTCGATCGAACCAAGATTGATTCCCTCTCTCCACGAACACCTCTTTTCGGCACCGTTATCAAGAGGGTAAATGACTCTTTCGTTCCCAATTATGGCAGTTGTTAACCTAATATAAATACTGACTTCTACAATATTTCTAAATTCTTGACTTGCTTATATCAAATTGTTACAAGAAATTACTGTAGACCACTTATATAACTGTTATACATTACGTCATACCTTACACAATCTTTCTTTATTATTTTTACATTTCAAAGGTTGGTTTGAAATTTGTAATAAATTCTATGGCTAGTAGCTTACTGGAGTAAACGTGTTATGAAACTGTTTTAGACATGTTATAAATTGCAGAAGTTTGTTTACTGTCTTCTATACAATGGGAAACGACACATGCGATTGTTTAGTACACTAAAAGAGATAGTTCTAAATTTATATTTACCTGACACATTTTGACACTATATAACAGGTTGTATAACAGTTTTCAAATTTTTTAAGATGCTACTAAAGGTACTCCAAAAAAACTCATTTACAGCTTTTTCATGTATTCTCCTGTCGTTTGTGTGAACTTTATGAACAAGAACCTCAAAAAAGCAACAAAAGAAAATTTATATATTAAATTTGTATTTACATTTCCAACATCTCTTCTATATAGCAATTCTGCTTCTTGTGGAAAATCCAGGGCAACACTAACTACCAAAGAGACACATTGAGTTGCAAAATATGAGCCGGAAAAGGGGTTTATATTCCCTGGTATTTCAATGGTGAGACGTGAATCCTCTTGTTTTCTTATTGTTTCCATCACACAAACATTGTAAAGTGAGGGAAGGAAAGTTCACCTGTATATATGCAAATTTCCCAGGGACATTGAATGAAAACCCCTTTCACTTGATTATTAATTTTATAACAAGAAAATGTTGAAGTTGGGAGGAACACGACAAAATACTAATATAAGTGTTATGAAGATTTTGTCCATGTTTATGGGGTTGTAGTTTTCAATTTGAGAGACCAAGTCACCTCAAAATGCCTGGCTGCCCTTTCGACGGAGAGGTCAGCAGGTGAATTGGGTATGTGTCTGGGGGGGTGCTCTTTGTCTCTTCTCTAAAACAAGAAATATTATTGTGTCCCTTTTGTAAAATATTTGGTTTTCCATGAGAAAATATTGCTGCTGGAAGATTCCTCGGAAGCTTCGGTGATGATTTAACATACTGTCCAATGGACTTTAGTTTGTCAGAACACCTGAGCTGTATTAGTTGAATGTTGTCTTATTATTTGTAAAATCAATTGATTGTTTCACCTATATAACTAATAGGAGGGTTGACGAGATACCTATTCTGTGACGATATTCAGATGGGTTAATTTGGAGACGGTACCCAATTCAATATACGATTGAATACATATTAGAATTATTCCGTATTTGATATTTCCTAGATCGATACATCAATGCGTACAAACATTCAATTAACTAATAAATAAATATGATCCACATATTTTGGAGTTGCACTTTGAACTGAACTATGTCATGGGTCAATTGATAATGCAATGTAATAGGACGTATTATTTTATTTTTGGCTACAATTGGATGTTTTTGTAACACAATAAATGTTTTTTGAAACATTTATTGGAAGAGTAGAGGGAGTATTCCTAAGAGTTCTTTTAGCTGAGATTCTTTACAATCTCAGCTTTTGTGGTCACAGGTGAAATGCGACCTCGTCAGATCGGTCCCAAATTTTGGATTTACACGTTTTGATACTCATAGATCACGAATATCATATGCGCCAAAAATCGATTTTCGTGGACATCCCGTCCCGTCCGTCCGTCCGTCGTATAACCACGTCTGGCGGGAGAACGGAAAGAGATATCGACAAGCGGTTTTCGGCAAAGGTTAAATGTCGATGGGCGGCTAGAAGTAGGTGATGTCAGATCCACCCCCCACCCCCCTTCCGCCATTTTGAAAAACCCCAAATTTTGTTTTTTCAATAACTCCGCCCCTATGGTATCGATCGATCTCAAATTTTAGTATGTTGTAGCTTGGCCTAAGAGCTTTCGCTCGATACCAAACTTCACTCCCTCTGACCCCCCTGACCCGAGCTATAGGGGGTAAAAAATTCAATTTTTAAATGGCCATATCTCCGATTCTAATTATCGTAAATCGAAAAATTTTGGTGTTTTGGAAAGCCCTCGTTGAGTACTACAACCTTCATGACACCTCTATTTCATCCGATTAAATCGAAGGTCCAATTAATCGAAAAATCGATCTCGAATATTTCGAAAACCAGACGATGCTTCTTCTCTAAATTTTAATATATTGTAGCTGAGGTCGAGACCTTTCCAACGGTGGATCGCACTCCTGCCTAGATGTTCCCTAACCCGAGCTATAACCAAAAATGTCATGATTACACTGCAGTCTAATCATGACTGTATTTTTGGTGTTTTTTGCATAGATTACGGGTGCAAAAGAAAATGAAAAATGAGTAATATTAATAATTAGAAAATTCGATGGAAAATTTTACATCATCTTTCTTAAAGTCTTTGCACATGTTTAATCCTACTCTTTCGCACTCTTCTTCTTCTTTTGAACATCACACCAAATTAAATTTAGTTCGGATTTTCAAACCGAAAAAGTGGAATAGACTTAGGCAATTTTTTTTAAAGAAAGAAAGGAGCACAAATTATGATTTTATGAAATAATATCGAGCTAAAACGTTTCGGCACACATTTTTAGCTCGATATTATTTCTTAAAATCGAAATTTGTGCCCATTTATTTCTCAAAGGATTTGCGTAAGTCTATCCCACTTTCTCGGTTTGGAAATCGGACTCTTACTGTGTTATCACACTTGCACATTAAAATTTTAATATGATTCACATTAATTGTCGCTGGTGTGAGTCCAAATGTGTAATTTGTGTGTTTGAATCATTTTATATTCAAAATTTGATCTATTTGTTGATAAAAAGGTAGACTTGGCCCGCAAAATTTGATATAAATTGATTTATAGCATTAATGCGAAAAATTAATGCGATTTTCTCTTTAATTTTTTAATGTGAAAAATATTTATGCTTTAGGTAAATTTAAACTTATTTTTGCAGGCCAAGTCCACTTCTTTATCAATAAATAGAAAAACTGCAAATATTAAAGGACTCAAAGACACAAATAACATATTTGGACGCTCACAAGCGACAATTAATGTGAATCACATTAAAATTTTAATGTGCAAGTGTGATAACGCTGTTACACATATTAGTAAAATTTCATGAAAGCAAAATTCATATATATTTCTTTATCAGACGTTTTACATATTGTATCTCACTCTCCTTCTTCTTATAAAATGTCAAATATGAATTTAATGTATAGTATCAATTTTGAGGGTGAAAGAGTTGAATAGACACTAATAAAACGTATAGAGAAAAAAGGATAAGGATTTTGATTTCATGAAATTTTCCTCATTTAAAAGATGTCTTAGGGTGTAACACTTTGACAATACCATATAAGAAATTTTAATCAAGTCTCAGGAGAACTTTTTCGAAAAAGTTATTCTGTAGTCGTGATATTGTCATGTGACATTGTCAGAAGTGTCATATTTCAGATTTCTGGCAATCCAAATAAAAATAAATTTAGTTAAAGAAATCAGTGAAGACAGACTATATTTGCATATCTTTAACAAAAGATATTTTATTTAAAAAAATCAATGAATTGCATTTTCGTTTCGAACTTAAGTTATATGAGAAAAAAGCTCGATTTTTGACAACCAAAAAATTTAATTCCCATTTTTTCGAGCAATTTTCAAGGTAGAGAGCTGTGATTTGAGGGTTTTCATTAGAGTGTTGAAAGATAAGGTAAAGTGCCCTCACTCGACCGGATCCTCGTCTCGACCGATAGATTTATTTATTCAATTTATTTATATTTGCTATAATATTTTGCGTATGATCTAACATCAGTGGGACAATTATTCCGTGAATAATACGAACCAGTGACAAATTTATGGAAATTGACGATCCATAAAATTGACCATCAAACAATTGACCATCAAACCATCAAACATTCACAAATTGACCCATCATCGGTCGAATAGAGGAACCAGGTCGAGTCAGGGTACTTTACCTTATAGGGTTCTGGTCAAAATCCCGAAAGTCAAACTCCTGCATCACTTAAATAGACCAAAAATAGCCCAAAGCCTTTACTTTCTCAGGATTTATCTTCAGATGATTATTTTCTAAAGTAAGTTCATTTTCATCATTTTTTGGTGTTTTACTGACCGAATTGTTTTTGATAGGGGAGACTGGGGCAAAAAGTCCAAAAACTGATATTTAATTTTTTTACAAGCTACTCGAGCGCTTAAAAATTTCTAATCAGCGCAGTTTTATAAGAAATTTACCGCTCTACAACTTTGTGAAAGTAATTTTCCTCTATTTTGTAAGGAAATACGATTATCGAGCCGATTTTTAAAAGGTAATTTTGTGATAATTCTCAAAAATGCTGGGACAAATAGTACCAGACATAGGATAATATCACATTTTGATTCGCTTCATTACGGGCTTCCGTAAATATGAAAAAATACCTAGAGGACATATTTTCATAGAAAATTTATTCATCTACACCTTTGTAAAATACCGTTTTCTCTGCGAGAAATGTGGGAAAACGAGGAAAGTGCTTTTCAAGCTATTTTAGAAAAAACACACAAAAGACTGCAAATCCTTTGACCAATCTAAACAACAAGCGGCGAGACATGATAATGACGTTTCTTTTCGCCGTGAGACGTCAGAAATTGTTTCGGTTTTTGTTACTTTTTGTTCTATACTTTTTGTTACTTTTTACCCCAAGTGGCCATTTTTAATAAAAGGATTTCTGGAGCAAAGAACTTTTGTGAAATTCCAAAATAAATAGCGGATTCGTATTCAAAAAATCCAAATTATTTAGAAAATATTCACCAGTACATCAATTTTGGAAAAGAAGTAGCTAATAATTGTTATCTTCTGCTAGGAAAATATTTCAAAAATAGGGCTAAAAATTTCGATATTTTTTTTTATTTTCTAAATTCCTTGTTCGAATTCTAAGAAACTTACGACATTGAAGAAGGTCTATGGAGGCTATCTATAGAAAAAAATTTGAGCCGATATCTTTTTTACCTTGGAAGATATTGAATTTTGAATTTTTCGATTTGTGACTTTGCCACAGTCTCCCCAAATATCTTCTAACCGATTTAGTAAATTTTTAGCGATTTTAGAAATTTTAAAAATCATGATGAATTTCGGCTAATTTAATAATAGGTAAATTTATTATAGAAATCATAAGTCATTACCCCAGTTTCTCAAACTGAAATTCTTAAAAGTAGAGCTTAAAAGTAGTACAGCACGTTATAAATCAATGACTAAGAAAACAATTCCCAGTTGTAATCACAAATAAAAAGCTCTGTCTTGTCGTTTGAGAAGTTGTCAATGAATGAAATCACTTTGAAACATCAATCCCAATACAATTTATCTGCGATGTTTTTTTTTGTCTTGTGTGACTGCACAAGAAGGAACTTGCAGGAAAAGTTACCACCGACGACGGTGAGGTGGAGGTTTTTGAAGCACGCGACAAACATTAAGAAGAGAGATACCATAACCTTTTTCCATTCCACTGGGGATGACACACTAAAAAAAAAAGGAAGAAAGGTGGTGTACACCTGTTAGGGAAGTTTCTACGAAGCTTTGGATGCGTATGGGCTTACGGGGTGGGTAAGGGGGGGGATGAGACTTGGTGAAAGTATCCAATAAAAAAACAAAGTTGAAGTGTGAGAAAGTCTCGTTTGCACTTTATCACGTTCTTCGTCGCTTGGTGCCATACTAAAGAGATATGAGAAGGTGTTTTGGAGGCAGCAGCACCAAAAAAAAAAATAAATAAAGAAAGAAGAGCCGTGAGCTTTCAATGAAAATCATATTCAAAACCATATCGTCTTGGGCAATGTTTTCCCTCAAGCTATCTTAGCTCTCTTTATAAATAAAAATCAATTCTTATTTTACCAACTTTCCTCGTTTTATTTCACTTTTTTGTGTCGATGGGAAAAATTCTCAGTTCGGAAAACTTTTGCACCCACGTGGGAGAAAAGCTTTGAGAGAGGTTGGGTAGTTCTCTTGGCGAAACTCAAAACGAGTGTGAAGCTTTTAAATTAAATATAGGATAGAATTATTATCTAGGTTAAAGGAGAGAATTTTCTCAATAAAAAAGACATTTATTTAACGACTTTTCCATATGTACACGTAGGGATATTAATGCCATGGGTCACGGAAAAAGCGTTGGGTGCGAGGATGTTTTCCGGGGGAGATGGAAAATTCATATAGACGCCAAATGATGGTCATAAAAGGCACTTTTTGACGGGGGATGTGATTCTTCCAAGGCAATCTCGTGTTGTTTCTTTTTTTTTATCTGGGAGGTCTCACAAGATAATATTCCTGACAAGAGTAAATCTTCCTATCCTCATACCCCATATTCCATCATTATGAAGCTTAATGGGTAGCTTTGGGCTCACATAAAGTGCGAAAGCCCCCAAAATTCGGCCAAGTTTTTATCGTCCAATTTTTGAATGCTTTCAAATGCACTTTTTATGTTGGAGCATGTCGTATTAGTAGGAAATAGGTTTCTGTGTCGGAAGTTGTGAAATTGTTTACTAATTTAACATTTGGAAAATTTAGTTGTTATTGAATCCTTTTGAGATTCTATACCAATATTGCTTTTGCGGTTTCCTTCTACACTCAAATATTCCACTTCAAAAGGATAATTAATTTGCAGGTGAGCTATTTGAATTTAGAAAATTAATAGTTTGTATGTGTAAATGGTTCTTTAAAGGAATTAATACTCATTAAAATGGGCAAGTAAACTATCCTGACACAATTTAAATTCCTGCGAAATGGAGCTATCGTAAAAATCTTATTTTTGTTTACAGGAGAGAGGGAAATTTTTTAGATAGACGAAAGTAGCCTGCATTTGAATGTGAAAGATCCTGAGTATTTAAACTTTTTTCTTTTATTTCCCAAAGCAAAAATTCTATTTTAATAATCAAAGTTAATGGAAAATAGTTAATAGTATTATTAGCATTAACTGAAAAGCCGGAAAGAGAGGTATATAGTATGCAAAATTTCAAATGGAAAATTACGTGTGATAGAAAGAATACACTAGTGGAGTTTTTTAAGCAATTCGAGCAATTTTCCATGCGTGCCAACTGTGATTCGGTCAGTTTTCGAGCGATTGTATTGCTGCCAACTTTGTAAGTAACGGGGAAATGCGAGGGAGAGGCTAGATTAAACAATTGCTATCTCTTTTTGCCATTCTCGCAGTTCAAAAAGTATTGATCTTAATATTAATCTTATATGTGACATGGCCATTAGAATAAAATTTGTATCTTGAAAAATAAGAAAAGAAAATGAAATACTCAAAGACTGAAGCAGAGGCGTGCAAGAACCGTTGAAACCGAATAAACGTCAATGGTCAAAACGCTACCAGAACAAACTTATTTTGACGTTTATTCGGTTTTAACGGTTCTTGCACATCTCTGGACTGAAGCATTCAATTGCAAGACACTTTTTTTCCATATTTTGTATGTTGGAAAAACGATCTGTAATGTTACTTTCCTCACCTTTTACACCATGAAAATTCAATGAAAACAAAAGTTTCATCCCTTTCCTTCTCAAACGTATTGAATATAAGTCTATCCCTCTCTTTCATACTCCTCTTTTTCTTGCGAACATCAGAAAAAATCAATTTAGATTTGTGTGCGAAAGAAAGGGATAGACATGCAATACATTTGAGAAAAAAAGACAGTAGTGGTGCAAATTTTGATTTCAGGAAGTTTTTCTAATCTAAACTGTACTACTTATCTATAATGGCTCCGGCACACGTTTTCGATCACGAAAATTTCATGAAGTCGAAATTGGAATCGCTTTCTTACACGTTTTGCATAAATGTCTATCTCATTTTGTGCATTCTTTTTTTTTAACAAGACAAATTCAATTTAACTCAATCAAATTTAGAAGGCGAAAGAGTGAGAAAAAATTAAAATTAGGAAAAATGAGAAATAAAAAGGGTAAATTTGTTTTGAAATGTTTCACGCACAGTTTTTGATTTAGTGATTTAAAAAAATTGTGTATTTAGTTTTCGGGATTTTTTTTTTTCAGGATCAAATATTTCTATAAAATAAAATAAATATTTGTATAAAATTCATATTTTCTTTAAGAAAAAAATAAATAAATAGTAATGTTTTAGGGGTCATCAGTAAAATTATCCAATTTGGTCAGTTAGAAGCAAAAATTGTCAGTGAAAAATTAAATGGTCAGTAAAAAATGAAATGTTGTCAGTAAAAATTTAAAATCAGCAGTTTAATCAGTAAAACTATTTGATTAGGCCAGAAAAAAATTAAAAAATAAGCGGTAAGATATTAAGAACAAGTAATAAAAATATACAACCTGGATACACTCAGTCCCGGCATTAAGTCCTTCGGGATTATGCACCTACCGAAATTATGCACATACAATTATGCAAGTTTGCCTACCCTTGAGAGTCAATTTTAGAAATAATTTTTGAAATACGCCTGAATGTATACGCGGGAGATTTTAAAACATTTTGCTACTTTTTCAGAATAAAACCTTAATTTCTTTTATTAAGTAAAAAATTTTTAAATAACCATTTATTGATGAACTCTAGCCAAAAAGTATTGTTTGTTAATACATTTCTATTAAACAGTTGAATCTTTTTGTTTGAATTACTTTTACTTCGCGCGAAATTCGTTCTACGACAGATTTATTCAAAAGAAAACCCCTGCAGGTATGCAAATTTTCTAGATGCTTATTGCCATTTCGCGGGCTTTTTTCGGTCCCTAAAATGTGTACAATGCCGGGATCGCCGGGATCGCCGGGATCTAAGCAAAAACTTAAAATGTATTCAGCTAGAATTACAAATGAGCAGTAAAATATTCAATTTTGTCTGTAAAAATATTCGATTTGGCCATCAAAGAATTCAAAATGAGCGGTAAAAATATTTAACTTGGCCAGTAAAAATAATTAAAAATGAGTAGTAAGATATTAAAAAATAGCAGTAAAATATCAAAAAATGAGCAGAAAAATATCCAATTTGACCAGTAAATAATTAAAACTTGGTGAGTAAAAAGTGAAATTTTGAACTTTTCTGTTTGTCTTTATCTTACCTAAAAACAATCAAACAACTTACGATCAATTTTAAAAATCAAGAAAGTATTTTTGAAAATTTCATGAAGTTTTGAAAATTTTCACTAAATTTCCCCAGTTCTTCCAAATCATTTTGAAATGCTAAAAAGCTAATTCAAAATGTTTTTGAAAATATCATGGAAATTTCGACGTTTCGTAGACTTTTCAAATAGTTTGGGTGAATTTCCGTGAGAATTTCCAAAATTTCATGAAAACTTTACAAACATTTTCTATATCTCTTTATATTTTATTGTAAGTAGTTTATTAGAATTTTTGTAAGAAAAATGGAATAGAGAAGTCCAAAAATTTGCTGACTGATTTTTATTTTTCTATGGCTCCAGCATACTATTAAGACTGTAAAATATTAATAAATCAAAATTCGTGTCTCTTTCTTCCTCAAAAGACCTACATAAATGTATCCCATTCCTTAAATAACAAAATTCAATTGAGCTAAATTTAATGTGATGTGATTTTCAGAAGAAGAAGAAGAGTGCGAAAGTATTTAGCTTTGTAATGCTAAAAATTGTCGATATTCAGATACCTTTCTTTCATAAGCATTTTGCGTATTTCTATCCCACTCTTGCGCACTCTTCTTCTTCTTTGGAACATCAAAACGAATTGAATTTAGTCGAATCTACCTTGAAGTGCGAAAGAGTGGGATAGACAATGCAAGTCGTTTGAGAAAAAAATGGTTTTCTGAAAACAACATTCTTATCAAAATTGAATTCCGGAAACGCCGAATTCCTGATGGCTCTGGCACAACTTTTAGATCAGTAAAATTTCCAAAAATTATGTAAAGTCAAAATTTACATCCCTTTCTGTCTTAAAATTTTTGAATATGTTTATCTTACTACTTCCTATTCTTCTTCCTCTGAGCCTTGAATTTGAATTTAGTTCAACTCAATTTTGAGTCTGAAAAAGTGAGATAGACTAATACAATTTTGATTTCAATAAATTTTACCGATTTAAAAGCTGTGCCGGAGGCATGATAAACCAATTTGGATATTAGGACTTTTATAGTATAGTAATAATTTATTAGTGATGCGAAACAATTCTAAAATACTTTTAAGATTATTACAATTTTTTTTAATTGTGAGAAAATTGTCTGAAATCTAAATTGATTATTCGGGAAGTAACCAAATTTGTTTTTTACTTTTATAAGATTAACACTATGAAAACTTCTAAAGTTTTTTTTTCAAAAGAGGAGATAAATTTCAGAAAAAAAATCATAATTTCCTTTTATAAAAATATTAAATAATTATATAAAAATTGAGGCAATATCCATATCTTTCAAGTATCCCCGTTCTTCCCTAAATTTTAAATGGCCAATATTTAAATGCATCACTTCAATAGCCTAATTAACTCTTCCATTTCAATATCAAGCGTCATATTCGGAATTCATTAAAATGAACTAAAACTGAACTGAAAATAAATTTGGTATGAGTATAATTCAAACTAATTAAATAAACAAATTGCAAATTTATACATGACATAACACAATTTAATTGCTTGTGGTACAAATAAATGTGTACCACTTTTTTTTTTACCCCTGACCAGACTTCCCTCGAAAATTTATGAATTGAGTTGGTTTACAATTTTTTTTTACGGATTCAATTCAAAAGCTCGACCATGTTCTGAACATTTCATATGCACACAAAAGTGGGTGGAGAGCTTTTTGCAAGCTGTTGAAGAGAGATAGAAAGAGAAAGAGTTATGATGAAAAAAAGTCATTACAAAGACCTAGGTTCGCTGGAGCTGAAAAATGGCAGAGAAAATAATAATGTGAAAATATAAAATTAAATCAAAAGTGAGTCACAATTTAATCAAATTGCACCAAACCAGAAATTATTTGGAAAAAGTCACATACATACACGGGGTTAAAATTGATGAGAATGGTAGAGACAAATTGACAAATTGCATGTTGGTGTAATTTAAAAAGTTTTATCATTTTCTCTCAACCGCTTGAGTTTAAATTAAGTTGAAATTGTGCGGTATTGAACATCCTCACAATAAATAGTCGTCTAGACTGTGAGAGGGAGGGAGGGAGGGGGAGAGCAAATGCATTAACTATTATTTGCTTGCGAGAAAGGTTGTCGTTTAAAAATTTTTCTGGAGGCAGCTGCAGGAAAAGTCAGTAAAAAGCTCAGCTGAATTCCAACTCAAGTCAGCGAAAAGTCCTTTCTGTTTTTGAGGGTGTCGCGCGCATTTCTGTGGGAGAGAGCTCACACAAAAAAAAAACTATTCAACATCTCTGGTGAGCAATAAAAAGCACACTCGTCCATTTATGAATGTAATACAGGAAACAAATTGATGTAACGTGACTTGAGATTTAATTTCAGTGCCCTTAGTGAGCTTTTTCTACATATACACACCCACCCCCGAAAGCTCTTTTTTTTCCTAGAGAAAAGCTCAAGAGTTAGCAAGAAAAACATGCTGGGAAAATTATGTGTTGTGTATGTACAGTTTTCGCCTTAAATTAAGTGAAAGCTTAGTGATGTTTTGAAAAAAAAAAAAAATGCAGAATTAAACAATAGCAAAAGGAAATTTACATGATGCTCGTTATCAAATAAATTGAAATATCACCTAAAACAAAAATTACAACCATCGCTGAATAAGTGAATCTTATAAAGGTCTTAAAGATTGTTTAAAAACAAATTTATAACGGAAATTTTGGGTTTTTTCCAATGAGCAATACTGACACATGGTGCTGTCCAAAATCCCCTGAGAGCCAAAATTCGAAAGTCAAAATCCCGGAGGACAAAATCCTGAACGCCAATAATTCGAAAACCAAAATTCCGAATAGTCAAATATCCTGAAAGGGACGAAGTTCGGAATAATTTCCCAAAAAACAATCCCTTTGCCTCAAAAAAGCGCAGGTACAATCATGGGAGTAGCTGTGACACTTTTAAAAATTCGGGAGTATGGCTTTCGGGTTTTGGTTTTCGGGATTTTGGTTTTTCGCGATTTTGATTTTTCAGAATTTTTGTTTTTCATGATTTTGGATTTAAAAATATTGGTTTTCAGGATTTTGACTTTTCGAAATTTTGATCTATTGGGGTTTTGTTCGAATACTATATCTGACGTAGTTGTATAGTCTCTTCAGTTTCTTCCGGTGTTCGTCAGAGGATTGTCTTCTTCTCAAACCAAAAAGACTAAATTTTTCTCCAAAGCTTTCAACCCTCGGTATGGGTCTTCCTCAGTGGTTCAATTACAATCTTATGAATGATTTGGAATCGTCTTTCGTCTTCGTAGCAATACACATAGTCACTAAAAACTTACTTTCTTTCGGAAATGGGAATTTTTAAATATTATTACTAATTTTAATTTAGTTCAATTTTTGTCTATCTGCTGCTTTCTCTTCAGAGGTTTTGTTCCAATTTGGAACTGAGAGAAACTGAAAAGAATATTGGGATTTTGGTTTTTCGGGACTTTGGCGTTCGGATATCGGTCTCCTCAGAATTTTGACTTTTCGGGATTTTCTTTTTGGAATTTTTTGATTATTGAGATTTTAGCTTTCAGTATTTTGACTTTTCTGGATTTTGACATTTCGAAATTTTGACTTTTCCGGATTTTGGCCTTCGGAATTTTGACTTTTCAGGATTTTAATGTTTAGATTTTGGCCTTCTCCGGATTTTGGTGTCCGAGACTTTTACTAGGACCCCTGAAACAATATTGTTACCTAATTTAGGGCCCAAAAAATTAAACTGACCATCGAGATTGTTCATCCTGTAAAATTTCGCAATGATTGATTAAGTAGGTAGAGACATCTTATGCAAAGCACCTCTGTAACGAATCAGACAAAACCCTATCAAGGAATCGTATTTAATCGTTTAATAATTGGAAAAATCATTAAACGCTCTTTGTAGTAAGTCGAGAAGATCAAAAAAGTGCTTTTTTTTATGCAAACGCTAAATGACGAAAGATAGAGGCTGGTGCCCTAGACAGATTTACGGGTTAAATCTAGTCTTAGTTGTACGTGTGTCTATCACTTTAGGATGAGAATCTCAGTGGCGCATTATGCAAGACCGTTGGACCTTGGGCGGATGAGATCTCTGACTTGACTCGCAAAGTTGTGAGTTCGAGTCCCGTCCGGTGCAAGCAACCTAATGTCAGAAAAAGACATTATTACTGTGATAATGCGTAATAAAATGCACCGCCTCTGCCCACAAAAACTCTGGGAGCATGGAAGAAGCATCCACACTGACATGAGGGAAGGCGCTCCTGAACGGTCTACACATAACTTTTTTTTCCTCATAACCTTAACACTTTTTAGGTGTACAAACATATCAACATTTTTTAATCTTAATTTTACACGTTTTTAAGGATAAAATGAACATGAAAAAGGGTAACTTTAACCCATAATACACCTAAAAAAGGATAATATTTACACCGATTTCGGATCAATACTGCTAGGTATATACTAAGTAAAATTAACTTTTACGGAATGTTATTTTGACTTTTTTGGATTTCTCTTACTTAGTGTAAGTATTCCATTACGATAACTTCAGGATGTCTTCATACCCCCTATAAGACAGCCCAGGGAACTAAAATATGACATGACATGTTCTCAATTCCTCTCTTTCTCCTCCAGAAATATGTTTTTTGAATTATCTTAATATTGTAATGAAATTTATTGACAAATGTACATACATCTTTCAAGGGTTATACTTTGACCCTAAAGAAAAACAAGGTAATGTTTCAAAGTTATTAGCATGTCTCAGAGATATATGCACCTAAGATAAGTTCCAAACGTACACAAAAGTGTACTAATTCGATTAAATTTTGGGATATTCTACACATATTGTTTCTCAAGGAAAAGATAATGGTTATTGTTGAATCTAAAAGAATAATATCATATTTTCATTTCGAGGGTTGACTCTATTGGGGGTTCGTAGAGCATTGTAATCCGTTAAATCACGCTATTTGGTATCTATACTTAAAAATATAATTTTGACCTTTTTGACCTTGCCGTAGAGAGTGAATAGCTGTTCTTCTAATTTTGGAACTATCATCAATTAATTTATTAGGTTTGAATTAGGGAATATAGGGGAAAGTACTTTCCCTTCGAACGTTCATGCCTTCGAATAGTGTGAATTTTCTTTTACTTTTTCTAGGAGACTTACACATTTCTATTAAATATTTGTTAACTTATTATCAATTATTAATAATTATGTGATAATTAAGTAAAATCTCTTAGGAAAAATAAAAGAAAATTCACATTATTCGAAGGCATGAACGTTCGAAGGGAGAGTACTTTCCCCTAATGAAGTTTTATTGAGAAATTCAATTTCGAGTTGAAAGATATTATTTACCAGTGTATGACGGTTTGGTATTATTCTTTACCGTAAAATTTTACAAGCTAGGTATTCTGAAGGATCAGATTGAATCTATTTGGGCGCTGAAGTGTCTATTGATGCAAAAAATGATCGTGTTCTATGATAAACCCACGCCTACATCACTAAATATGCCATAATTTAGTCTTCTTATTAAATATTAGCCTGTTGTACTGTCAAAGCAAACCTGAGTGCGGTCTGTGTAGCTCATACTGGAACATGCAGCGCCATCAAGCGTTGAAAATCACTTTAGTGCTACAGATCTTACGGATAAACAACTAATTATCAGGATAAATTTAAATAAAAGTCCTTATACAATTTTTTTCTTCCATGACATTTAGAGCAATAAAAACATGAATTCATAAACACTTGACAACAATAAGTGTTATTTAGAATGAGTAGAGAATGTGGTATAAAGAGGCAACGAGAAATGGAAAATAGAAAAAGAAAAAAAAAACACTGAGAGGAAATTAAACTTTTTCTCGTCTATTCGAAAGGCATTTTTGCGCAACTTCCTCTATTTGTGAAAATTTCTTGTGCACGAGAAACGTGCACAATGCCTGTGAAAGTTGAATAAAAAACACTCCAAAAACTATTCTATTTGTACGAAAAATTCTTTTCCAACAATTCCTTCTCTCTGTTCTCAGTGGATTTTTTTTCTATGACGACTTAAACCCTCATCGTCCAGTTTTTCTTCCAAGCCCGAAGGAGAAAACTTTCCGTGAGGATTTTCTACTTGTCTGAGATGAATCACATGAACTTTCTGCATTCAATGGGACTTTTTTTTTTAATAAATACGTAGTTTTTTTTTGTTGTTGGGAAAAACATCCACTTCAGAACACCTCAAAAATAGTCGAATAAATTATATTTATTCACTTGATGCTTCTTATGGGAATTCACGGAGAAAAATCATTGAAATTCGTTCGGAATATTTTAAAAATAATATTTTATGGGTAGGTTATGAGGTCTATTGAGGATGGTTAATGCATAATGTTTCTAACGAAAAAGCTTTCATCCACTTTATTGGTCAAATTTTCTTGAGTGCTTTGGATGAGGAGCAAAAAGTGATCTATATTTTTGATACAGCTAAATCTGAGAATATATTGATGAGTGAATCATAAAAGAAAATAACACTTTCCGTGAATTAGAATAACTTACAAAGAGAAAAGCATGTTAATTTCAAATGAAAATTGTCTGAAATCCTAATTCTATCTCGTTGAAGCTCTAATCTTATAATTAAAATGTCTTGTATTGTCAAACCACAATATAATTTACAAAGCTGTGCCATTACTCCCAATTTAAATAATTAAAAGCTTTGCATTATATTTGTTTCATCGCAAAATTGAAAGCGACATCGTCTAAAACAAATGTTTTGAAAAATAACAATAACACCAACATGATAGGATATAACACTAGACGATTTAAATAAGTGATCACGAAAACTAATTTGATTTTTGTCGGGAAAGTCTGACTATATTACTCTTTCTCTCTTTACTGAAACTTTCGAAAGCCTGGGTAAGCTCCGCCTATAATTAATTTTGATCCACAGAGTCTTAAAGAATTATTTTCAATTAAAATTGGGATTTTTTTACTGTTAGTTTTGGATTTTGTGATATTTTGACATCCTCTAAATTTCATTACATTCAGCAATGTCATGGATGACGTTTTCGAAAGCTCCGCCCCTAAAAAATAAGCCACGCCTCCTATATAATCTTTTTTCCCGAAATACTGGATCTGAGATATAAAGGTATGGGGTTCGAATCCCCTTTGTGCATGTGACTAACAACTTTGTTCCGTATAAGAAAAATAATCCGGCTTGCGGGAAGATCTAGTTCCTCTACAGAACGTTGACCTACCATTGTTATTTCAGGGGCCTCTCGACATTTCATTTTTCCATACGTTTTTGCATAGGCGCGGTGAAGACTATTGGCAAGTTTTTTCCTAAAGAGAATTTACTTATCAGTCTAATATATTTCGGAATCGTGCATTAAAAGCTATCTAAAAATACATATTTCATAATGCTCGCCGAAATAATACAAGAACTACGAGAAAATTTGTTTAAGTCGTGGTGCAATAGCTGCAAAATTTTTACAAGGAAAAGTGAAAAATAGCTTCACTTTTTATTAGGCTTGATGGGCCCCTGGTTATTTTTTTCATTAATTTTACTTTTGTAGTGCAGTCATTGTGTCCTCTGAAGAAATATTCAGTTTCAACCGGAATACTCCAGCTTCTGTTGATTGCAATTGTACAAAGAAGTTATTGTTGGGAAGATTAACCCATTAACTTTCAGAATCAAGCGCACCTGTTGATTTCAAAATCAAATTTTAATTATGCAGATTAATTTATACCGAAGATGGCAAGTTTTTAATCCCAAAAAGTCAGAGGCAAATGGTAATACAAATACAATCTATCAAACCTATTAGATTCTAAAAGCTAAAAACTTAGCCTAATTTAAATAAATTATCTACAACAGTAACTGAGACATACCGTCCCAAACCAGAAGTTTCTTGTGAGAACGAATATCTGCACCCACATAATTATATAAATCGAATTTGAAGGGGCGTGGCCTATTTTACTATAAGCGTAAAAATGCTGTAAAACATTTTCTTAAAAGGATTTCATACACACAAAGCAAAAATATTCTAGAAGCAATCGCATTTAAGGATCTTTCTAAGAATAAAATATCTCGAATCGCAGTTTTTATGATTTAATTTAATTCGATTTTAGAATTGATTCTATTCCTAAGAGGTAATTCACGAGCGAAACCAGATACCCAACAAAAACAAATCCTGCATGCTAATCGTTGACATATGCGTAGCTCGCATGAATTATCCGCCTTAGATGTAAATGTGCTATTTGGCTGTCTTTTCCTTGCATTTCCTCAAAGTTTCTTTGCGTATCGCCTCTGAAGAAGCTTGGCCAATATTTCGCGTCACAACATTACGATGCAAAGTTAACTTATGAGAAGAGTTCTTAAAAGATTCTGAGTCACTATCAATAACTGTTTTGCGTATAATTGCTGAACGGATGAATATCTCCATGTTATTTTTCAAAAGTCCTTTAATTGAATACTCAAAGAATTATTTATAAATTGCTCTACCTCTTTTAAAGTACTTTTATACTGCATTTGCACCGCAGTGGATGTGTTACGATAAATTAATTTTTACAACTTTAATTTTATTGCGTTTTTTTCTTCTGTCAGTGTAGGGATTTAAAAATTAAACCCGTAATGAGTAATATATTTTTTCTCTTTTGTTATGAAATTCCGCCCAGGTTGTCCAAAAGCACGCAATTTTTTTCCGAAGGGTTAATAAACTCATTAGAAAGGTAAATCATCGTAAATTGTAGGATATTTTATTTATTTAGTCAAGAGATCTGCCAAGTAGATATTCAGAGGGGTCGGAAAGTGCAAAATTTATATCAATGACAGAGGGACAGAATTAAAGTGGTTGATGATGAGGTGAATCTCATCACATTTACTCGAGATATTTACCTAAAATAATTCCGCAAATATCTCAATGATGGGAAAAGTGATTGACTTTATGAATTATACTCTCTGTGGTTCTAATTTTGTTCATTAGGCTCAATGTCTTCATTAAAGGGTGTGCGATGAATTAATAAAAAGGAGAAGAAAAAAGTACTGAGAAATGAAAAAAGAGACATTAGGGCATGCAATTATCACTCTATTTCCGTGTTTGGAATCATTCCTTTTGCAATATTAACAGTCTCGTTTTCCCTGTAGTGTGCACTTCTTTCACCTCATTCGTGGAAATTATGGCTGGAAGAGGGAAATTACTATATATGTGGCCTATATATAGAAACCAAGTTCTGATTGAACCTCAAGTGTATTATTTCATGGATTAATTCCCATCATTGGCCTCTAGAGAAATCAATAAATTGCTATGTGTTCTTTTCACTGGTTCAACCCCTTTGCTTTCATCCCATAGGGGAGGGCGGGGCAGTTTCAGAAGGGAACCGTTACTGCTATCTATATGTAACGAATGGAAGTAGACCCTCTGTGTTACCAGAGCTCTCGTCTTGTGTGAAAAGAGGCCAGTAGGGTAAAGTGAGGTAATTTGGAACCATTTACAATTTGGAACACTTGAGATTTTCTCACTGTTTCAGATTAGCAAAGAGAAAACAAAGACCGCGAAATAGAAGAACAAGACGTTTAAGAAGAAAAGGAACAGATTTCTTCCTTTTGAATCTCTAAAATACTGAGAAAATCTCAATTGTCCCAAATTGTAAATGGTTCAAAATTACCCCATTTTACTGTAGTGGAATTCTGTAATAATATGACAATGTCATAAGACAAATTTCCTTGGTAAATTTCAGAACAAGACAACATTAAAGCCCAATGAGCCCCAAAGAACCCCGGATGGCCATCTCAAGAAGCTCTAGGATGCTCTCAGAATCTGGTATTAATCAGCTTTTCGATAAATATATCCGAATTTACAATATAAAACATTTTAAATTTGTCCTATGACATTGTCATACTATTACAGAATACTCATACAGGTCTTAATGATCATCTGCTTTAAATCCTTTAAGCAGTGAAGTTTATGAGGAGCGATTTTGATTTTTAGCAAAAACGAAAGGCTTTTGATGAGTAAAACGTCTGGGCTTTGGGGTAGTGAGTTCATATCGTTAATCCTTTCATCTTGAAGGTATTTTTTGATGACTTTAGTCTTGTGAATTGATACGTTGTTTTTCTGTAGGATAAAATCGACACTAATCAGACGATTTTCCTATTGTACTATCACCAGACCTGACCATCTGAATAGTGAATACTACATTCATTCGTCCAGAGTACCTTTTCCCAGAATTCCGAGCGTTTGAAAACGTGATCCAAATAGAATTGAAGCTGTCCTGTAGGGGAATTCTGTAATTTTCATGGCATTGTGACGCGTGAGTTCGAAACCTGACAATGCCAATCGAGCTTTTTTTGTCATATCATATGAGTTCGAAAATGCAATTCACTGGTTTTTAATGAAATGGCTTTACTTAGTGATATAATGCAAATAAAGTCTGTCTTGGTTGATTTGTTTAACAACATTCATTGTCATTTTAATTGCCAGAAATCTCAAATATGTGACTTCTGACAATGTCACATGAGCTGAAATGGAAATTCCACGGCTACAGAATCGCATTTTCGAAAAAGCTCTCCTGAGAATTAAACCCAATTTGTCACATGGCATTGCTAGAGCGTTACAGAATTCCCCTCCTGTACACAGTTCACTCCGATATCCGGCTGACGGGGGGACAAAATGACATTTGGGGTTTTTGAATCTGTTCAACGTTTTTCTATTTAGCGCTTTGTGAATTTATTTTTTCTGTCGAAAAACAACAGAATTTTCTTTGTGGTGCGCTTAGGTTTCATTTTGTACCACAATTAGGTATCAAAGGCTTTGATAAAGGTAAAATAACATTTTAATTCACTCTGGACGAGCTGCATACTTGGTAAAAAAAATTTTGAATTCATCAACCGTCAGTGTTTGACAGCTGTCAGCCGGATATCGAAGTGCCGAATATCGGAGAGAGTTGTGTATATCTTGTTGAGAAGGGGAACTTCTTAAGAAATTCTCCTATTCTTTCTCGCTTAATGCAGTTTTCGTCGAATATTGCAAACAGAAGGGGCATGTGTGCCCTCCGAACGTAGATGTCACTGGATCTTTGTAGCTGACATCAACGAGTCTGTATCAGAAATTGATTAGTACGCGTTTATTCAAAATGAAATCATCTGGATTTGACAGCGTTTCTTGGTCTAGCTGCTATCTTCATTGTTTCGCACACCGTAACAAACTTTTGATCGATGAAATGTTGCTTTGTTTTTTTTTAAATTTTATTAGTAACGAAAATTTTTTTTCAAACGTAAAATTAGAAAAAGCGAAAACCAAAAAACGCAATGGAATCAAAAACCTAACTTTTCAAAATATTTAAAACAGTTTTTAAAGCTTCTTTAACTAGAAACATGCACCGTAACAAAATTATGGCTCCTAATGTACGTCATTATTAGTCTGTAACTTCTGGACACTCAATGGGCCAAGTGGTAAAGCACTCGCTCTATGATGCAAGTGTCCCGGGTTCGAGTCCCCTTTAGGTCCCCAGGAATTTTTCTGGCGTTAAAGGGTTTGGATTGCATCCATTGAGCTTCACTGCACTTGATTCCACGGGGCATGGGACTGACAACCCCATCCCTGTTTAAGAAAAAATAATAATGTATGTCCCGAACTCCCCTTGTGGAAAGGCCTAGTTCCCGTATGGAACGTTGTGCCACCATTATTATTATTATTATTAACTTCTTATACATTTTGCTCCAACTTTTGAGTTTCAGTAATTTTAGGCTTTTTCGATGAGAAAACTCTTTGCGGAATACTAAAACGAACAACGGATTGATTGTGTTGCAAACCTAAATTATTAAATTTGTATAGGGGAAAGCTTTCAGGCTTCGTACATATTCTGGCTTCAAACAATTTCATATTTTTTCAATATTCCCTCAATGAATTTAACCTATTTTTCCTGGAAATGTGTGACTGAAAATTAGCTATTAAAATATATTGCCTTTAGAGCAGATTCATTAAAGGAATATGGAAAAATATAAAGTATTCGAAGCCAGGTTGTGTGCGATGCCTAAAAGCCTTACTCAAAATATCATTGTTATTTATTTTTCTTATCCGATATTCCAGTCTTTTAAAACTTTGATCTCTTTTATCTAGAAAGGTATCCAATTTTGAAATCCTCGACTTGTCACATTTTGCAGGTACCTTTTGTTAAGTTTTGACGCAACAGTATTCTACGTAATAAGCTTTAGTTCTGTTTGCAGAAACTTTGAAAAATTGATAGAAGATAATTTCAAAATTCAAGTGTAAACCTGCCCCACCTTCCCCTACTATCCTCAACTCTAAATGAATCGCGTGTTCGCCAAAATCAATTGACTCTTTCAGACATTGGAATATAAATTATGAAGTCTGCACGAGAGTTTTATGTCACTCTTTGCGGTATTGTTAAATTGATTTTTAATTTCAAATGTATATCATTGAACAAATATAAAATTCTTACTCTTCCCCAGAGTGGTCTGTTTTTTCCCCAACAATCGTGAAAATCAATTGTACTAGTTGTTTATCTCTCATAAACACAACCCAGTGACTCCTTTTTTTTTCTTACTTTCTCTCCATTAAAAAGTCCATGTGTCACATGGCATTAATAGAAGAAAATGGAAAATAAATAGAATTACAAGTTGAAAAGCGAAGAAAAGTTTTTTTTTCCTTTTGCCCTACGTCAGGGACGATTTTCGATAGTAGAAGAGATAAGAGAGTGACGTCAGGGTGGAAAAAAAGTTTTTTGAACAAAAAGGAAGGAATGGGCATGATAGAGGGAAGTTTTCTCGTGTCCCATAATTCATGTGCAAATCACCCCTTGAGACTTTTTTCCTTCCTCCTGAGTAGTTGTGCCCCTCTTATGTGTTTAACCGAATGATTGCGTGCGTTTTTTCCTTATTCCCCTGGTGAACTGTCCTTTGACCCTTGAAAAAGCATACAATGCATTTTGGGGTGGCTAACAAAATGCCATTATTCCATAAATTCACCCTCAAAAGAGGCGAATGGAACACTTTCCGGGGCAAATATGTGATCACTGCATTGTCAATTGTCCATCGAAAATTGGTTCTTTATCACACGTCAACCACTCCTTCCGATTGAGGTTGGAAGTTTTCAATGAAAGATTGGAAATGTTTCAAGTTCTTTCAGAAATTTCACTGAACTTAAAATTCATCTGTGTAACCTTTTGCAAAATTTTACTAAATCAACTTAAATGTGTTATTTACAGTCAAATTTAAGGAAAATTAGTGAGATTAGTAGTAGGAAGAAAAATTATAGTTTCCATCAACAGTGAAAACGAATATTTGATTTATTTTGCAAATAAAGTTTTTTTTTGTCATGTCAGTATGTATATTATTCTTAAATACTCGACAAATAATTGAAAAATCCCAAGATTTCCTTCAATTTTTAGTGCTTTATCCTAGTTTTGTTTCATGATAGTAGCAAATGCAGAGAATCAATTTAATTACTTTTTTAACTGATCGAACTCCAAAAGAGAGCAGTTTCTACAATCGAATATTTTTTCAACTTCTCACCATCCTAGCTGCCACACGGTAAGAGATAGTGATTTTCGGTCATCGGTGACCCCCCACAAGTCAACATTCTCTATCGAACTAACTTATCCAAAGTGCCCGCACCCTTTCTATCCTGACCAAAAACATGTGTTTTTTTTTTTCTACTTAAGTTCAGCTAAACATTTCGTCCTTGGACACCTATCACCAGAAAAATCCATTTTCAATTTGAAAATTATTTTATAATGATTTATAGACAAATTTAAATCGACATTAATCTTATATGCATCCAAAAACCTTGTGAAAAAAAGGCAGAACTCCTTCTCGGGAGGTCGAGCAGCTCGCAAAGCCTCTTTGCTACCATTTTTAATAATGTTTTTTTGTTTATTTCAATATAAACGCTTCGATTTAACAATTAATTTGAGAACACTCAAGATCATTGTGATTATTTAGCTTATAAACTTAAATTACTTAACATATTTTAACGGGATTTTCGCTTTCAATATTTCGACTTTCGGGATTTTGAATTTTCCAGATTTCAGTCTATTCGGGATTTTAGCTTTTCTGAATTTCGACCCAATCAGGATTTTGGTTTTTCGAGATTTCGACACATTCCTCTCGTTCAGTAATAACCTTCCCGATTTGAGAGCTCTCTCCAGTTGAGGTTTTTCCTTTACCGATTCGAAAGTACATCAGAGAGAACTTACCTAAAAACCCATTGGAAGTTCGAACGTTTAAACCGACGAGTTACACAAAAATGAGCAAGTTCATCAAAACGATATTTCTTTGAATGAAATAGCATTTAAGAAATTTTTCCATCCTGAAATTCCACAAAACTACACAAAAATTCACTTTTCGCAGCTAATTTGTGCACACTGTTGTTGACATTGTTGACGATTGAAGTGTCAAGAATATCGAAATTCGAAATGGCAGAACAATCAGCGCTAAAGCGGCGGGTATATGAACTTGTCACTTTAGGCTTCCGCTAGATTTTCGAATAGGTTTGGCTTGGCTTTGGAGTGGCTTTGTCTCTTCGAGAGGTTATTTTTATTTTGACTTTTTCGTATTTTGTCTACTTGGGATTTTGGCTTTCGGTATTTCGACCCATTCGGGATTTTATCTCTTCGTAATTTTAACTTTTACGGATTTCAAGCCATTCGAATTGGATTTCAAGCCATTGGAATTTCGTCTTTTCAGAATTTCAACCCATTAAAGATTTTGTGTGTTTTGAATTTTGGCTTTCGGAATTTTGGCGTTCAGAATTTTTACCGGTACCGGTAAAAACATTTCTTGAAACACTTCTGAAGTGCAGGAAGTGTTAATAGATGTTCATGCAAATTGTGGTAGCATTAGAAGAGCTGAATAGGGCTGTTTTCATAACATCTGTCTCTTAGTCAACATTGATTCAACTTTTGCTTCTTATTTATTTAAATATAATATGTTTTTTAGTGTTCAATTGGTTACAAATACGACGCATGTTTTGTGCAATTCGTTTTGTACAATTCAAAAAACGACTGACCTAAACCTTTTTTTTTAATTTAAAAGATAAAAACAGCTCTAAACAGCGTATTTCTCAATCGATTTTGGAAAATTTAAATTTGTTGGAAAGGTCTTGGAATTCCGCCAAGTCTGAACTGTTTTAATTTTAAACACTAAAATTCGATATTTGAACATATTTGTTAATCTCATGGTATCAGAACCAAAAATTCGAGCATTTCGCAAAGCTGGGATGCTTTTCCACCGCAGCTTTTCAAATAATTGTGTACTGTCTGTTTCGTACAGTGAACTAATTTAGTGTTCTCGACAAATGGATAAAGCAGAGAGAAAATAGAAAATGAATTTTCATTCTGCAGAGATTTTTTTTCTGTCTCTAGAGACATCATACTTTTCCGTGTTCTTGGGTTATTGTTCATAGGGTGGATTTTTTGAAATATATTGAAGAATGATTGATTTTTCTCCAATCACGCCCACACTTGGAAAATTCAGTGATAGCTTTCGGTGCTGTTGATCTGGAGGGAAATACTGTGCAAGAGAAATTCTGGTGGATTTGTGATTGAATTATATAGGAAATGTTGCAAGAAGAAAAGAGGTGTTATTTTGTGCAAGTGCAGAGAAGAAAGAATTGCGACAAGTTTTCCTTCACATATCTCTTTTGGAAAATACAGTGCGTGTTTGGATGTTTCTAGGAGCTTTCAATTTTCTCCCTTGAACTCTATCTTGTTTTATTTTCTATTATTGGAAATTTTTGCTGTGAAGTTGCATGAGAAGGAGGGTGAAAGGAAAATTTGTTGAATTGCAAGTTCAAACGGATATAGAGTCGTATTTGTAGTGAAATTGTTGTTGAAATTGAGTTTCAATCAATTTTTCATTAATATTATGAATAACACTGAATAGGAGCAGTCAATCTCACATTTTGATGCTTTGTGGGTGGTGTATTATGAAGAGTCTGGAAGTTTTTGATTGAGTGTATTTTCTTCGTCATTTTGAGAAGACAGTTGAGTCTCAACAGCGAATTTCCATTTATTACATAACACTCGAAATTACATTTTCTCACACACTCTCTGAAAGTGTGGCTTGGTATTTTGCAAGTGGAATTAGGTGTCGAAGCTTTTGCGCGAGAGCAAAAGCTTCTCCATGACTTTGGAATTAATTAGAAAATCATCCTTACACACAGAAAAAATGTACCCTAATAGTAAATGTTACTGTTAAGGTTATTTTGAAGTTACTGCCCATATGATGAGTTAAGAAGTAGATCGCTCGCTCTATAAAGCAAGTGCTCCACGTTCTAATCCAGTTAAGGGCACCAAAATTTTTCAAGCATTAATGATTTTCGAATAGAATCCTGTGAACTTTATTGCAATTAATTGTACATGGATTGAATGTAACTCAAAAAATCTAAATCTAAATCTAAATTAAAAATCTAGTTAATAAAACAAAGGGTTAATGATAAGTTATAAAAGGGTAATATTAAGCAGACATGTATTATAATAATAATTTAGTAAGAAGGATTTATGATGAATTTCGCGTTACTTACTGACCAAAATGTAATATTTTACTTAGAATTAAGTTTCTACTGAACAAACAAACTGCTTGTTTACTGATAAAGAATAAAAAAAAGAATGATTAAAATTTTTAAAGGAAAGCACATTACTTTCCTGTTTTACTGATAATTACTTTGAAAGTAACTAAAACATTTTTCGAAGAAATACTTTAAGAAATTTTCATTCTTTTTAATTATAAACTAATAAAAATAAACTGGAATTCATTGAAGTCTGATAGCAGTGAGGCAAACAACTTTGCATTTTCTCAAGAAGTTTAGATTTTTATGGTTCTTGTTGAAAAATTAGTGAACAATTAGAGCTTATTCGAAACACAATAACCTAAATTTGTTTTTAAGTATTATTATTTACTGTATTATTTTGTTTGTGCTTATTATTTTAGATAGAATGGTAGGTAGAGTGATAGGTAGAATGGAGAATTTTGGGTAGCAAAAGATTAAAAATGAGCAGTATATTTTATTAAAAAAGGGTTAGCAAAAAAAGTGAGCATTAGAATATTAATAATAAGCAGTAAAAATATTCAATTTTATCAGATAAAAATTAGAAACTGGTTAATATAATTTCCCAAAACACAGAAAATTTACCTTTGCTCCAGCAAGCGAAACTAATAAGTTCCCAAAAGACATTAATTTGACGAATTTAAAAAATTTCATAAATGTTTCCAAAATATCCAAAATTGGGTTTAGGTTTTTATTTCCACTGTTAGGTATTGGAAATTCTAGATGTAATTTAAGGGAAATATACCAGCGATCGTCAGTATTCCTCGGATCAGAAGGTTGTTCCGCGTATCGGAACACCAAAATAAAATATATTTTTGTAAATTATTCACTGTATTTATCCAATGACTTATAGCTAAATGCATTATGTTGGTTCATATTCAATCTATAGAACCGATTTTCTCGTTGAGTTTCTAACAAAATTGTTATTATTTACCTCATTTATTGAATCTCTGTATCATACTTTAGCCAGACATCCGCTATTCATCACTTTCTTAAAATTGTACACAAGAATTTGTCTGACAGAATATGAGGAATTATTACTATTAAGAAAACAAATGAATCCTCATCAAAAACGTCTTCCGATCCGTGGCTCACCCCCTTCCGATCCGTTGAACACCTGATTAAGTCTCTTCCGATGCGGGGAACACACTGAATTCTTGCATTTAAACCTATATATTCTTAATATCCCTAAATAACAAAAGCGTAAATACACGGAAATAGTTAAATGGATAACTAATGTATCATTTTTGACATGCGAAAAACTACCAAATAGTGTTTTGGGGCTCATACACTGAGAGAAATCCTAAAAAGTTAAAATAGCATTCCGGAAATGTTAATTTTACCCTGCAGTATTGATCCGAAATCGGTGTAATTATTATGCTTTTTAGGTGTATTAGTGGTGAAAGTTATCTTTTTTCATGTTAATTTTACATTTAAAAAGGTGTAAAATTAACATTAAAAAATGTTGATATATTTTTACACATAAAAAGTGTTGAAATTACGAGGAAAAGATTTTAATTGCACCCCGTTTTTTTCTCAGTGTATTTTCAGTTAAATATGAAGCATGTCTCTTAACATTCCTATCCGTGGTAGATTTCCCTTATCATAATTTATTTTCTTTACGGAAAACTTGTAGAAAATGTAATCTGTGATTTTGTTCTACCAAGATATTTAACCATTCCTTTCTTTCAATTAATTATTAAAATTTTCAAATTCCTCTACCATTTTGTTTCAGGTTTATTATTTATTATTATGAAAATTAAGATTTATTATTAAAATCTACAAAGAAAATAACTTATCACAAATCACTACGAAAATTTTTAACAATTCACAGTAAAAAGACCTAAAAAAAAGTCTCTTGAATATCGCAAAATGTTCAAAATTCGTTAAATTTAAAAACCTTTAAATTTGTATCATCGCTACTAATGCCCTGTGACGGTGGACTCAGAACACCTTCCGATTAATTTAATCAGAACCTAACATGGTTTTCGAACGTCATATTCTATGTTTGCGAATAGGCTTTCTGGTTTATAAATTAAGAAACCAACCAAGCCTAACCCAAGCAGCATATTTTTCATGAAATAGTCTTGTAGAATCTAGAATTCCCTAAGTAAGGCACTATGGAACCAAAAATCTTTTTATTTGCTTATAACGCTCTTGGTTCCATCACTGAGATTATTGTAAATACAGTGGCGCACTCTTAAGGATCTTAACACCTTCTATAGGAATTTCAACGGAAAATTTTCACTTTAAGCCTTTTAAAAGTGCACTAATAGACTTGTCTAATACTTGGTTCTATAAGGCAGCTATTTTGCTTCTTGGAAAGTCATGTGGCCTGCGGAGTTGAAGCTATCTTCTCATACTTCCACTTAAATTCATATGGATTTTTTTTTGTACTCGCGACCGATACTCGAAATACCTTCAAAGTGAGAAGTTTTTTCGTATTACAAGATCAGGTACTGTGTGGAGGAATACACTACTCTGAAAAAAAAATGTTTTGTCAAATTAACAAGATAAGTTTGTAAAAAGAATGTTCTGCCATAC